>NW_015172581.1:42285-87754 GCF_001447785.1 Gekko japonicus
AGCAGGAAATTGTTTAAATAAACAATCAGATCACTCAGAAATCCTATAAATCAGTCATCAATAAATGCTGTGTTTCAATAAAATCTTACTCTTTAGTGTTTGACCAAGTGGTCCTTAGTGATGCAAATGGCTGCTGATCAGTTTGAATCAGCAGCATCCTTGCACATCAATAGTTTTGGGAAACCTGATGCAAACTGGTTTGGCAGACATTTGCAACTGCTCAGCATGAACCAAGCAGACTGAGTGATTGGCTCACATCTAATCACCACCTTCGAACATGATAAATTCAACTACTGAATGTGTTCACAGCAAAATTTGCAGCATCCCTAATTTGAACTGTGTTTTCAGTAGCTCTTGAGAGAGATTGGCCCTAAAAAGAGGCTTATGCTTGAGCTGCTTAGCTACTCATGATATGATTTGGGTCTGTCTGGCCTTTTTTTAAAAGGAAGTATTCAGCCAACTCCATCGTTATATGGCTTTAGGTACTCTGTAAACATTATTTCCCCTTAGGTATTTGGGGTTAGTTTCGCTTCCTTGTTTAAAATGTGAAGTTTAATTGCTGCTAAATTAAAAGATTTGCTTTCTATCTTGTTATTTTATGTATGTTGTTAAACTGAACCATTCAGGATTTTGTCTGCTGAGAAGTGGAACCCAAATTTCGGCAAGCAGAGTGAAGTTCATAGAATGGAACTTTCCTCCCTCCTCTGGTGGCTGCCTACTGAGCTCCCTGGAATTCTGGTCTTTGTGGGAGGACTCTATGGATCTTCACCAGCAGTATGGGGCTGGTTTAAGGAGTCTACATTGGGAGGGCAGAATTAGTAAAAATTGCCCCCTTCCTTCACCAAAATGAACACTGTACTGCTAGCAGTTTCTGCTTACAGTTTCAATGTAGTTTTACAGCTGTTGATCTTATTGGCTTTTTTGGGTTTTGATATCTTTTATACCACCCCAGGAATCTTATGGCTATGAGACAGCACAGAAATGATTGAAGTCTGCCTCTGCACACTTACTAGAGTGAGCTCCATTGAACTCAATGGGGTTTACTCCTGAGTAGACATTCTTAGACTTGCACTCTAAATAAACTTCACAGTGGAGTATGAATTTTAGCCTGAAGTCTTCCTCTAAGTCCAGCACTCTGCTGCATATGCTGTCTCAAATAGCATAACCAACTAGTAAAGGGAATGTAATCCAGTTGTTCTTTAATGCTATTTTCTTGCAGTTATTTAGATTGTAATCAGTTAATGCTGCAGCAACATTTACTGAATATTATACTAAGGTTTTTAGTCAAGGAAATAAGCAAGCATTGTTGAATTAATGACCTTTTAAAAGAAAACTTGCTGACTGCATATTAACACTGTAGAGAGTGAAATTATGATTCAAAAGGCAGCATTGAAAAGGAAACAAGCACCTGTGTTTTTACAAATGAATGAGACAGCAGAGCTGTTCAATATCAAGAAGCAATCTTGTGTGTTATGGCAAATCCAGATTTATTTTAAACTGTATTAATTTTTTTATTAAATACTGAAAACAGATCAGGTTTCGAAGAACAATTTCAAATAAAAAAGACTCCATTGAATCACGGAAGCTCAAGGTGAACCATGAGCATCAGGATAAGTGGATGAAAGTTACAGATGAAAAATATTCCCTCTCCCCCTCAAAGTTCTTCTCTGCAAAACATTGATGATGAATATTCAATGGATAATACATGACTATTCAAATATTTTATATAGAACTTTATGCAACAGATAGCACATAATCATAATTTAACATATACCTAAACCTAAACCATCAAGAGATTTTGACAAATCTAAAGAACTCAGATTTCAAATTTGGAAATAAATTTTCAGAGACCATTCCCCCCCCCCCCCAAAAAAAATTTGTACTGTGAGCCTGAAATATTGGCATATTTCAAGGTTTTGAATATTTTTTTCAGATTTAAGGGAAATTCTCCATTAATGAATATAGATCTATAGATCTATTAATTAATATAGGTTTCTCAGCATTCTTGGAACAGAGTTCTTAAACTTTCCTCATAGAACAGTTGTTGGAAGAAACCTTGCTATTTATGGTAATGATCAACAGAACTGCTTGGATGGTTTGATGTTTTCAGTAGCAGCCTGAGGGCTGCTGGGGGCGGGGCTCATTACTTGTGGAGCTGAGGCTCACTGTCTCCAGCTGCTCCGCCACCTTCCCTTCCCTTGGTTTGCTCGGGGAGCCCGAGCAAGCCGGCTGCTGGAGGGAAGGAGAGGCGGTTTAAACCACCTTCCCTTCCCTTGGCTTGCTCAGGAGGCTGCAGAGAGCCCAAGCAAGCTGGCTGCTGGAGGGATATGCATTCGGTTAGTCTGAACTGAATGCACCCCCGGAAATGGCCCATTCAGGCTGCTGCGGGCCGATTCAGATTCTCTGATCTGAATTGGCTTCCCACAGTTCGGCCCCATTATATCCTATGGGCCATTGAAGTCAATGGCAAAAACATAGGGTATATTCTGGGGGCTGGAGGAGAGGGGGTTTGAGGGAGAGGCTCCAAACTCACAGGGTAGCTGCTGGACCCTCTCCCCAAGATACCCTCCATTGTTCTCTATGGTGGGAAACAAAGTTACTTTTTTCCCATTATAGAGAACAATGGAGGGGATAGGGGCAACCTGTTTGGGGGCCCGTAGAATTTGACCCCCTGGTCCAATGTTCTTCAATCTTGGTTGGTATCTTGGGGAGAGGCTCCAGCAGCTACCCTATGAGTTTGGAGCCTCTCCCTCAGAGTTCCTCCCCTCCAGCCCCCAGAATATACCCTATGTTTTTGCCATTCACTTCAATGGCCCATAGGATATAATAGGGCCAAAACTGACATTCGGCTGGTCCTTTTTCAGGCCTGGCATTCTAGCGCGGAGCTTGAAAAAGGAGGAAAGGGTGGGGCGTGGCTCTGCAGGCCGTTTTCCAGGCCCAGAGCCTGAAAAAGGCAGGGAGGGCAGCTCAGCAGTCCCCCCACCCCATGGTGGATGCAGCTGCCACCAAAGCGGCGGGGGTGGGGGCCATAACTTTTTAAAGATCCCCTAAGGACAGATGGGGGAGCCAGAATGACCTTTCGCAAGACATGGAATTTGCCCCTATGAGTCCAAGGCCACCACCCTGGGGTTCAAGGCGGCAAGGAAACGTTTTGCCCTGCCACTCCCCCCCGCGCAGGCGTTGCAGCTGCCGCCGAGAACAGCGACAGCAGCCATAACTTTTTAAAGAGCCCCTCCCGAGAGCTGGGGGAGCCAGAATGGCCTCTCGTGTGTGATGTCCAAGCGGCACCTCTTGCAGCTGCCACCAAGAACAGCAACGGCGTCCATAACTTTTTAAATAGCCCCTCCCAAGAGCTGGGAGAGCCAGAATGGACATCATACTCAAGAGGTGGAATTTGCCCCTACGAGTCCAAGGCCGTCACCCCGGGGCTCAGGGAGGCAAGGGAACGTTTCACCCTGCCCCTCCCTCTGAGGCGTCACAGCTGCCACCGAGAACAGCGACAGCAGCCATAACTTTTTAAAGAGCCCCTCCCGAGAGCTGGGGGAGCCAGAATGACCTCTCGCATGTGATGTCGGAGTGGCATCACACGCAAGAAGTAGAATTTGCCCCTACGAGTCCAAGGCCACCACCCAGGGGCTCAGGGAGGCGGGGAACGTTTCACCTCCCCCCATGGTTGCCCAACTGATGGCTGGTGGGAGCAGGGGGCGGGGCTTATGTGCCCGCCCCCTTGGCTCCTGACTGGCGGATCGGCGTTCTGGTGTGCTCCGGCAGGAACCGAGGCCTGATTCCGCCCCAGCATGGCCCTGTGGCGTAGTGTCGTGGTGGGGCGGCATGAGGGGCAGGGCGCTTTGGGTCGATGGGAGCACCAGTACTGGGGCAGATGCCTCTGCATGTCACAGCTAGGAGGTGGGGAAGGGCAGCTTGGGAGAGCCCCATTCTCCTCTCCTGCCGTGCCCCCCCCACATAGACCCACGCCAAAAACAGGCACACACTCATTGTCATTTGTTGTTCTTGCATGACAATCTACCCCATGACCAAGGCCTTTGCTGAATACTTTGAGACCACTCACTGCAGTGGCTCCCCACTGACATTGACTCAGGGAACCCCCATGATCCCCCGCCCCCTCAGTGCTACCAGCACAGATGCCTTCCTTCCAAGTGCCACAGGAGCCCCTGCCTGGAGCAGACACACAGTTAGGAGCCTCATCCATTCACTCATCTTATAAGCAAACCCCCTGGTGGCTTACAGCATTCCCCCTCCTCTGTTGCATGCTTACAACAACCCTGTGAGGTTAGTCAGGCTGAGGGTGTGCATCTGGCCCAAGGCCACCCACCTAGCTTCCATGTAACAAGTGGTGAACAAAACCTGGGTCTCCCAGGTTAACCTCACACCCTAACCCCATGAGAAGCTGGCTCATCCATCCAGAACATCTTCTGGCCCCTTCCTCTTCATACAGCAGCCTGCAGGTGAGCAAGGGCTGCAGGCCCGTAGCTAGGACCTTTTTAGTGGGGGGGGGCCCCACAAGCATCGTTCTTACCTTAAAGTGGGGGAGTCTAGCCCTGTCCTGGGACCTCCTGTGGAGTGCATGCTTTGCGCGCGTGCCGCCGGGATGACTCCACCCAGGGTGTGAAAAGAAGTTGCAAGCTTCTTTGGGAAAATCAGGAATTCTTTCTTTGGCAGTTCCTAAAGTTACACGCGTTTCCCTGGGCCCAATTTATAGCGCCCACAGGACAAAAATGGGCAAGTACCAAGTACTTCCTAGAAGGAATCAAAATCCTACCAAGAAACAAAGTCCCTAGAATAAGGAGGGAGAAGGAGGAAGGGATCCCAGGTGAGGGGCAACTTCTTCTCAAAGACGCTCAAATAAATGCTTGTTAATACTAGTTGTGTTTTTGTCACAGCTTTTCCCGTTCAGAAACCTTGATCTACAGAGCCACTGTTGTTAAAGCACTGTCCCACACCTACTTCAGCAAACAAGCCCTGTAAATATAGTAAAGGTAAAGGTTTCCCTTGCTCGAAAGCCAGTCGAATCCGACTCTAGGACATGGTGCTCATCCGTTTCCAAGCCGAAGAGCCTTCCGCAGTGAAGGGGAACGGCAGGGCGCGGGAAGAGCTGCTGCTGCTGCAGGAACACACAACCCCCTCGCGCTCGCCCATCCTTACATTGCAGCCCTTCTCCAGCAGCGCCTGGGCACACAGGGCCGGCCCCAGCTTATTTTGCACCCTAGGCGAGGATCCCTTCTGGCGCCCCCCCCCCCTGCGCCCACCAATTTTTAAAAAAATGCATATTAGGAAGAATGAAAAACACAATTTTTTATAAAAGAAAACCATCTGGAGCTCACTTCTGCAAACAAAAGGCAAAACCAGCCCTTTTCCTCCTCCAAACTTGCCTTTAGATGACACCGTGTGCGCCATAGCAGAAGAAGCCTTCCCTCTCGTGTTCTACTAAACACAATTAAACATTTTAAAACATTCTGGTGTAGTTTTTTGGGAATGACTTCTTAAATGACAGACAATTTTCAGTTAGCTAATTTCACTGACTAAATGACTAACCACTGCAGCCCTAATCTTTAACCAACCCTGTGGCAAGTGCACTTGGAATGAAGTAGAGTATGTAATCTACCTTAAAGGACCTTCAGCCTGTATCCTCAGCCTTCCATAAGCCCTCAGCCTATATATCTCAACAATCATGCAGCTGTATAGTTAATAAGATGAGCCATATTCATAGTCCATTTTGAGTTTGCAGAGATAAGGTGGGGTGTTAATATTTTAAAGAAATAAATAAAATAGGCAGTGCATGTATACCCCACTGCAGTAATCGAATCTGGATTTTGCTAGAGCATGGATAATCTCTGCCAAGTCCCACTTTTCCAGAAAGGGCCACACATGGTTGCCAACCATTAGGTAGGTCCTGGAGATCTTCTGGAATTACAACTGATCTCCAAACTGCAGAGATCAGTTGCCCTGGAGAAAACGTCTGCTTTGGAGGGTGGATTCTATGGCATCATACCCTGCTGACTGTCCTCCCCCCTAACCCCTCCCTCCCCAGGCTCTACCCCCACCATCTCCAGGAACTGCCCACCACAGAGCTGGCAACCTTGGAACAATCATTGGCAAACTAAGTGAAGATGTTTGCAGATACCTTGAACACATGAACACATGAACACATGGAGCTGCTTTATACTGAATCAGACCACTGGATCATCAAAGTCAGTACTGTATACTCTAAATAGTAGTAGTCTCCAGTGTTTCATGTAGAAGTCTTTCATAACACTTGTTATATGATCCTTTTAGCTGGAGACACCAGGGACTGAACTTGGGACCTTTTGCCTGCCAAGCAGATGCTCTGTTACTGAGCCACAGCTAGGGTTGCCAAGTCTATTTACCTTGGTGGCGGAGGAGCCTCGCTGAACTCTGGGAGCTGTAGGTGGACGTGCGTGTGCGAAATGCGCGCGCGCCGCCAGCACATCACCAGAAGTGACGTGCGACGTCGATCACGTTGAGGGCATGGCCCCGATCGTCGGAGGGAAAACTATAGAGTTTTCCCTCCGACGATCGGGGCCATGCCCCCAACGTGATCAACGTGGTTGCGTCACCTCTGGTGACGCAGCCATGCTGTGCTTCAGGGGGCGGAGTTCCCCCCAGGGCCCGATTCCGCGGCGGCAGAAATCGGGCCTCCAAAGTGGGGGTTTACCCGCCCCCACTTCGCAGCCCTAGCCACAGCCCTGCCTTGTTGTGTCCACCTTCATAGCTATAGCTTAATCTAACATATCAGAAACCACTAAGGTCTAAGAGCACAATTTTCTTAACATTTTACCTATGGTTTGGAAACCGGGGGCCACAAATATGACCCTTTGCAGAAAACAATTGCCTAGTTTTCTTTCAAAAGAAGGAATAACAATCCTTCCAAATTCAAAGCATACATTACTTACTAGTGGTAGTATGAGTTCATGCCAACACATCATGCATTCTCTATGTGTTCCGTCATTATAAAATAATATTTTTCAGAAGTGCTTTAGAGAGAATTTTTTAGAAGTATACTAGGATTGTTTCTTGTATCATGATACCTGTAAAACTAGTTGCCTTAGTTACCAAGAAGTAAAAAGTGTACAAAGTGAAAGGAAGAAAAGTAAGTAATATGAATATAATCAAACTACTTCTTTATAAAAATCAACTAATTCTTCTAAATGTTCTGGTTCATATAACAGGGCCTCAGAAGAAGTGTTACTTCTTCGTTAATGGGGGGGGGACTCTAGGTCCATAATCTGGCAATGAGTGTGCATCAAAGGATTTGGTATTTTGCTTGCAGATCTTAGCTACAGCCATGCCTTATTGCAGTTGGCAGTCAAAATCTTAGGCACACTTTTGAAAATCTCCAGTCTTTTACATATTTCTTTACTAGGAAAAAGGCCCGTGTGGAAATAAATACAACAGCCTTTAAAAAGAGGCTCTGGGCGGGTGCCCCGGCCTTGGGCACTCAGTGTCAATTTGCTGTGGCGACCTCAGCAGGGTATAATGATACTGAGTCCACCGCTTTCTCCAGAGGAACTGATCTCTGCTACCTAAAGAACAGTTGTAATTTTGAGTGATCTCCAGCCCTCACCTGGAGATTAGCAATGATGGTTCCCCAGAAGGGAATAGTTGGTTTGGAGGGTGGAGTCTATGGCTTTGTACCTGTCCGAGGTCCCACGCCTCCTGAAACCTCACCCTCTCCAGGCTCCATCCCTCACCTCTCCAGGAATTTCCCACCTGGAGCTGGCAACCCTATCTCCTTCCCAGCCAATCATCAACCTACCTTTATTTCACCCTCACTCTTCAGCTTTCCACCCCCCACACACCTGCAGCCTCTCCCGTGCTCTGAAGCCCTGACTGCTACGTCACATTGGCTGTCATATGGGGGCCACCTCAGCAGCATATAAGGATACAGAGCCCACCATTTTCTCCAGGGGAACTGATCTCTGCCATCTGGAAAGCAGTTGTAATTCTGAGTGATCTCCAGCCCTCACCTGGAGATTGGACACATTTTACCTCAGAACAGCAAAACTGTTTAGAATGTTAGAGGCAAAAGCCAATCAAGTTGCATATGCAAATGACCTCTGTGTTCCGAGGCAAAGGCCAATGAGGCTGCATATGCAAATAGCCTCTGTGTTCTGACTGGCTATGGGGGGGGGGAGGTGATTAGCAAAATGTTTAGAATGTTGGAGGCAGGACTCAGGCAAAGCAGCCAGTGGATAGGGAGACCCTCTGAATGACAGATCAGAGAGCGAACTGATTTTGGAGCGTGTGGAATGTTCTAGAGAAGTGCCACCACCATTCGGCTTTTATTTATATGGGAAAATGAATATGATGAACAAAATCTACAATGTATAATGGAGTTCCATTTTAGCAGCCTATTCTTCATAATGTTCCTTATGCAAAAATCATCAGGAGGAAATCAAGCAAAGGATTCAGGACATGGCAAATAAAATTTCTTGCAGTTGCATCCACCAGGTGCATGAAGACAAACTTGGCTGGAATTGTAGTTTGGATGGGGCAAATAACCAGATGGGTCAAACTGTAAACATTCATGTGTGGTATCCCTGAACTTTGGCTTGGAGTGTGAGCTTCAACAGCTTTTAATGAGGTGAACATCACAGCTGCACCATTCTTCTCTGATTTGTATGGTAAATCTGAGACCAAAGTATTCCTCTTCCCTTGTCCTCCTTCATTCTAAACTCCCAATTTACCTTCATCTGTTACTAGGGAGTTATATGGTTAACAGTGGTGGATGGGAGTAGGCTGTCCAGAAAGATGGCCCACTAGCCCAAATCACAAGAAATTCTCCCAGCCTCTTTTCTTCATCCCACCTTCTTTTTTTCTCCCTCTGGGCATCATGTAGGCCTACTGCCTGGAGTACCTAGTGAATTCTGAGAATTATAGTACTTAGAGTAAGGGCTGCAATGGATACTCTGCATTCAAGGCATATGTGGGGGAAGAGGAGAAGAGGAAGAAACAAGAGGTTGGGAGGCAGATTTCTTCCTCACCTTCACAACCGTGGCAGGTAAGTGTGCTGTCACCTCCCCAGCTACAGGAGCAGATAAGTTGGGGAAACAGTGGGGAGGGGCTATTGTGTGTGTGGGGGTCACATAGAACTCCATAGTGACAGCATGTGTGGGGGTGGTAACCCCCCACAATATTCTGAGCACTTAGAATAAAGCTAGGAAATACCCACACTATTTTTTGATTTATCCACTAATAGCTCAATTTGTTGGAGCTTGGTTCTGAAGACAAATGAGGAGGACCTCTTCCACCTCTACAATATGCAAAAAGAGATACACAAAGTTCAAAGAAAGAGAGAGAAGACGAAGGAGGTGGTAGAGGAGGAGATTGGATTTATACCCTGCCCTTCATTCAGCATCTTAGAGCGACTTACAATCTCCTTTCCCTCCCCACAACAGACACCCTGTGAGGCAGGTGGAGCTGAAAGAGCTCTTTCTAGAACTGCTTTTGAGAACAGCTCTGAGAGAACTTTTGACTGACCCAAGGTCATGCCAGCAGCTGGATGTGGAGGGCGGGGAGAGAGAGAGAGAGAGAAGGGAGAGAGAGAGAGAGAGAGAGAGAGAGAGAGAGAGAGAGATAGATCTGAAAAGCAGGACCACAGGCCATTTTAAAAACTTGAATCAAATTATTTAATATCAGAAGAAAATTATTAGGAAATTCATCCAATAGTTGTTTCCATTGCTTTCAATGGGAAACACATTTCCAGATCCAGTTTCCTTCTCGTTCCCATTTAGGATGAGAGGTCCATAAACTGCACCATAATCCATGGGGTTTTCTTGTCCAAATTTTAGGCCGATAGTAGAATGGTCCCTCATTCTATCTATAGGTAATTACAATTTTCACATGGATAGCTGGAACACATGCAGGTGAGCTATTCCATCATTTCTTAGGGCACTCAAGCTACTGTAGCCTTTTTTTTCCTCTTCACAAAAATGAATCACTGTGCTCCATTTTTTCAGCATTTCCCTCAAAGTCTTGAGGAGTTTCTTGATAGAGCCTGGTCAGAAGACAATAACTCAAGTACCAGATTAAGACAAAAGATTCTATTTATTCATTCATTTTAAACATTGCTACACCACCTTTCCACCCAACTCAGGGTCCCCAACTTGGCGAACCTTAAAACAATCCAGACATTAAAAAGCATTTAACACACACACACACAATTACAAATTAAACATAGTATAAACCAGGGCTTTTTTTGTAGAAAAAGCCCAGCAGGAACTCAGCATAATTGGCCACACCCAACATCAGAAATGTATTAGCATATTAGGCCACACCCCTGACACCACAGCTTATTAGCATATGAGTCCACACCCCTGTATTACCAGAAGTGTGCTCATCCAGCCACACCCACCTTTTGCTTCTTATTCTGTTTACCTTGTTTGTTGTCAAAAAGGGGAACACCTTTGCATGTTAGGCCAATGTAGCCAATCCTAATGAGTTCCTGCTGCTGGGTGTGGCCTATTATGCTAATGAGTTCCTGCTGGGCATGGCCAACTCTGGAGCCAGCCGGAACTCCATTCCTGTGCGTTCCTGCCCAAAAATAGCCCTCGTATAAACACATAAACATGCAAACACACACAAACTGACAGGGATGAGAACTAGTAAGAGTGAGGGAATGCTAAAGAAGTCTTCATCCACTGACAGACTACAATGACAGAAGGAGATAGATGAATTGCCTTGGGAGTTGCAAAGGTTTGATGCTGTTATGTCCGCTGACCGCCACTAGGCGCCAGCAGTATGCAACCGGATCTTGGCTCCGAAGGACAATAGGGACTAGGATCCTGAGACTCCTAGTTAGCACCTATAGGAACTGTGGTGGGAAGTTTAAACCCTCCATTGGGACCTGTGGGTGTCGCACGGGGACTGTATATAGTTGGCCGTTTTGGCCGGTTGTTTGTTGTTGTGTTGTGTACTAGTAAACTATGAGCTGCTAATCACTCAGCATCTGTCTTTTCTACACATTGAACCCAGTATGCAACAGATGCCATGACCAAGAAGGCCCTTTCTAGGGTTGCCACCCTTCTCGCCTCAGAGAGAGGAAGCAGAGCTCAGATTCTGAAGATGACCACAGTGGAAGAAGAGTTTCATGTGGGAGTAGGCAGTTCATCAGGTATGCTGGCCTCAAGCCATTCAAAGCTTTAAAATTTAGCACAGTAGAGAGCTTTAAATACCAGCACTTTAAATTGGGACTAGAATCAAATTGCAAGCCCAGTCTATATGGAACAAGACTGGGAATGATATAGTCCCTATGACCTGCTCCAGTCAGCAATCTGGCCACAGCATGGGGGGGGGGGGAGAGAGAGAAAGAGACAGAAGCTTCTGTGGATGCAAGCAAAATGTTTCACTTTGGTCCCCTGCTTATGGCAGGGCAAAAGGCATAGTTTTCTGGCACTGTTGTCCCTTATGCCCTGCCATACAGTGAATACATGTGGTGTCTTTCCCTATTTTCTGATTTATAATAGCTCCATTTGTTTGCACTTGATTCTGAAAAGAACCAGGGAGGAGCTTGCCCATCTCTACTATCTATTGGCATGCACATAACCCTGCATCTTTAACAATTCTCAATAGGGAATCGTGTGCAAACACAGCTTCTGCTGTTGTATAATCAACTTTCTTTAACAGTTCAGAATTAGAGTGACATTCATATCTTGCCCTATCATGTAAACAGTCACATGAACCTTGGGGGGGGGGGTGTCACATAATCCTTTGAATGTGAACAGTACACTGGGCGCTTATGAGCATACATGCAATATGTCTGTCATAAAAGAAATCAGAAAATTGCAGGAGTGGGACATGTACTCTGTGAGGCATGTGATATTTATACAGTCTCAAGGCTCATTCCTACTCACAACCCAAACAGTGAAATGGAATTCAATGCATAGAGCGCCTCAAATCCCTTTCAAATATTCACTCCCCCATCTTTCCTTCTATCTCACAGCCATCATTGTGGATCTATGCTGCCCCAGAGTAAGAGTGGAAAGTAGCAGGTGAAAACTGCTTGACACTTTTCCTTCCTTTCTGACACTTGTATGAGATTGAGCATGACCCAGAGCATGAAACGACTTTGGGTAGGTGGTGTCAGAACTGACGTCTCTGACGTGCCCAAAGATACATGCACAAAAAACTAGGCAAGAAGAACTGTCTCTTAAGAAGTATTCCAATTTACTAGGGGGCTCCCCCCATGGGTAAAGATTTTAAACATGAAGTAGCCCTGGCAGCATCTGACCTTAACTTGAGAGAGTTCCTATTGTGTATGAATAAGACAGCCTGCTGTTGTATAATAGATTTCACAAAATCCAGTATTGAACGAAACAGTGACATTATAGTGCACTTTACTGAGACCATATGGGGGTATGAGAGACAGCTGCCTGTAGCCAATATGAGCAGTCAAATGTGTCATAGATGGAAACGAATAAAGTCATTGACCCTTCTGATCACCACAGGAAAACAAAATTTGTTCCAGTGTGTTAAATAAAGGAGGGGCTCACTGTACATATTCGTAAAATAATTAGGAATATTTGTCTGTGAACATTTTTGGATTAAATCTATCGTTCTGAAGCTCCTCCAAATGTTGTACAAAAGTCCTCTCTTCCTTATCGGTTTTCCCCAATCAGTTCCTTGCTCTATGGCTGCTGCTTTGGTGTCATTTTTTAAAACTTTTTAAAAAAAGCTTCCTTTCTGGAAATATGTTGCAATGATCATATGTTGCTGCATGATGATGTCACTTGTTGGTTAATTAAGTCAATTCAAAATGAGAACTTTGACATTTTGCTGTGTCACTAAGGTTGGTATTGGCTGGTGCACCCTCCAAAGTCTTACTTTTTTAGGCCTTGACAGGCCTTCTTCCTCACTCCTCACTGCTTTCTCTTCCAGCCAATTAGACACACAGAGAGATTGGGTGGGTCCTCCTTGGCCTGAATCTCTGGCCTTTGTGAAGCAAGCCTTATTGGCTATGCCCATACCCTTATCTGTCTTTGCTTCCTGTGGGATCAGCCCTGTCCACAGGAAGTGAAGGGAGGGCATGGCTGCTGGTTGAGTGCAACCTTTATTTCAGTCAACCCTGTTAGCCTGTTTGGGTTCCTCCTACCCTGGGAAGTTCAGGGCTGCTGAGATTGGGGGACTGAGGGACAAAATCTGGGGGCCCAAGTCCTCTGGCGGACCCCTGAACCCAGCGTTGTGCTGCATTCATAGAATGCATTTAAAATTTTTCTAGTGCTGTTCTAACTGCAGCCACTAGGGGTTCAAGGCAGTCTGAGCATGGCAAAAGGCTCTCTAGGCTAGACTTTCCTGTCTCCAAGACTGAAGCAAACTTGTTTAATAGTTCGTACAACCAAGCCAGCATGCTGATAGTTGCTATAGTAATTTCCAGCCTGCAGGTCATTTTCTCCAATAGTCTAGCCTTTCTCTCCTTGCATCCAGTTCAGCCAGATCTTGCAAAGCAGTAGTTAGGGTGGTTGCAGCAAGGTAAAACAACCTTTTACTCTCTTAATTTCTCTCCCTCTTTTCCACACGTTTCTCATTCATTTCTGTCTCCCTTCATCTAATTTTACCATGCCCTCCCTTTATTTTCATTTCTCATCTCAAGATCATCTCATCCCATCCTGCTTGGTGACAGAATGCATTTAAGGCACTCGGTTTGCAGGGCACTGTACATTGCCCTGGTTCTGCTGGGTTTCCACACACACCCCTCGCTTGGACTGTAATTCTGTGCTTGATATCAGCTGGCATTGCCACAATGGCACTGGGTTTGCTGGGCATTCTGTGATTGCACTGGTACTGCTGGGCTTGTAAAAATGTCCCACACACCTTCAGTTTCCACTGCAGAGATTCTTTGGTTTGAGATCTTGTCAGATCTCAACAGCTAAACAGGGCCAACGGAGAAGCAGGCAATGGCAAACCACCTCCAAACATCTCTTGCCTTGAAAACCATATAGGGTCGCCATAAATCAGCTGTGACTTGACGGGGGAAAAATAGAGGAGGGTGTGTTAAAAATTATCCACCCTGTGCACCAAATAGGCTAGGTATACCACTGACTGAGGGAAACCATTTGCTGATCAGATCCTGCGAAACTCATCAGCCAAGCCAGCATTTGAGCAAGGCAAGACCAGCGAGTACAGTCAGCATCCTTAAAAGATCATTATATCCACCAGTACATGGTTTAGTTTTTCATTTAATTCTACCCAGCTCCTGCACAGCCAGATCTTGCAAAGGGGCAAGGAATTTTTGGCCCTGAGACTCCCATTACCATCCTGAAGCTGGTGGCCAATTTTGAGATTCCTAGTTTTATTTTCTGATGAGTTATGGTTACCACAAATAGACAGACAGATGGACATTTGGATTTTTGTATGTGTGGTAGCCAGCCAAGTGATTTGTTTTGTAATGATATTTGGTTTGGATCAGAGTGCTTGTCAACTACATTTCATAAGAGTCTGAAGTGGGTCCAGGTTCTAGCCACTACACTAAACACAAAAGTGATATTTTTCATGGCTTGTCTGGCTGTCTATAAAACACCAGCTAGAAGGATATGAATTCAGATTCTGGTTCACTAATCTCCCATTGCTTTTAAAAGAACATGTGTTTGTGTGTGTTTATATGTGCATGATAAAGCATACCTTAGGGAAGACAACACCAACTGTGATGAAGAGCACAGAAAAAGCCTGTCATGTGTATATGTGGCTGGGAGTGTGAATGGGCACTGACTCTGCCATGTGTACTTTGCAAAGTACTTCTTGGGAACTAAAGAAACCCAAGAAGAGGAGAAAGTGGATGCAGCAGCACAGGATCAGCAAGGAAATGTGAGATAGATTTTGGGAAGAAGGAAAGGTTGAAAAAGGAGGAAAACAATAGTGGCTGTTGGAAAGGTGTTGCAATAGCAGGGCTGCTTCAGAAATATGGAAAAGAAATGCAGATTCTGGTCAAATGACTGACTGATTTCATCTCTTTTCTCCCTCTTATAAACCAACATGTATGATCTCAAAAGATAACAAAAATAAGTTAAGTCTTCAAGTAATCAGAAGGCCTTTATGGAAGCTATTGATTTTGAAGAATTAACTCCAAAAATACCTCAGAAGGATCCTATAATCTCTAAATGTCCTGTGTTTATTGAGTTGTTATCTCTCCTGCAGTAGTAGCAATGACACTGAAAGCTAGCAAAGATATTGGACTGATATCTGATTGATTTCCTATAGATGGCAAGACAGCAGTCAACTTGTGAGACATCCTGTCTATCCTACCCTATGGATCCTGATCAGGTGGGAGGGCAGCATAAAAATACTTTAAATAAATAAAAATAAAATATCACACTTTTTTCTGGCCTTTCCTCCTAAGAATGGCATAGACTGAGGCCCAATCTGCATTTGCTAAGTAAAGCTGTTCCGTGCTGCTGTGGCGCCGGCTTCCCATTTGGCTCAGTGTAAAGCTCTCCTCTGTCTGCATCAGGATTCAAGTTGTTTAGGGAGAGCGCAAGAGGGGGGGAGTGGCCTCCCAGGGGTGCCGGCAGGGCACCGCGCTGTGCTGTGGGAATGAAATGGCACCTGCAACCCCCTCTGAAAGTAAAAGGGGGTGACCTGGCAGAGGGGGAGGCAGGGGGGCAGGAAAGATGGAACGAGCTGGGTAAAAAACACAAAACACCCAGTAGTTGCCAGGCAGGGTGTTCTGGAGACTGCCCCAGGAAATAAAAATTGGTTCAGGGTGGGCGTGCTTCCAACCCCCAACCCACCCAATATGATCACAGAAAAATGTTCCCTGGCTGCTTTTAAACACAGATGACTGGATTTTCAGCTAACTTGTTTCCTTTGTGACAATTTGCGTATCTCCTTAGAAAAGATGCGGGGGGGGGGAGAGAATTCAGCTCCAGTTGTCTGCTTTTTGCTCACAGTGGCTCGATGGTGGGGAGAAGCAGTTGTACCACCTTAAAACCACATTCAGATGAGGCAGTGAGACGCCATAGTGACCTCCGAGTCACCACTAAATGACAATAAAATGATGCAGCCAGCCGATGCTGAGATGAAACAATAGGAGAATGGATGTGGCATGAAATGCAGACAGAAATTTGTGAGATGATGTGAGATCATTTGCACAATGGTGGGAAATACCAATGCAGATTGGACCTGGGAGAGAGAGCCACTGTCCTGTTGAGAAAGAGACTGATATTTTCTGTTTATGGATTTATATCTGCTGACACACAAACACATGGACTGTGCACACACATGTATACCCATAGGCATAGAGAAAGCTGCTCGCATCACCTGTTGTGACAGATTTCACATAGGAAGGTACCTGCGTGCATTTCATGTTAATGAAGCTGGTAAACACATTCAGCTCAGAGCCTTATGGGAAAGAGAAGCACATTTTAGCCATTGTTAGCAGAAACAACAACTAAGGAGAAGAAATCCCCCATTGCTGGAGGACTCGATGTCACACAGTACTTGGATCTGATCTGCATTTGAATGGCCATTTCCTGGTGGAGGTGCCTGGAGTACTTGGGAAAGCTGGTATCAATCTGCATATCAAGGAAGGTCCAGGAAGCCTAGACTTAACACCTGACCAGATGGCTTTCCATGAGTTAGAAGTTAGAATTTCAAATATTGGCCCATCCCTTAAACGTGCTGCTCCTTACTACATGCATCAATGAGATATAGGGATAGGACGGACTACAGATAGGTGGGTCTCCAACTTGGCAAGGTTGCCACCCACCCGAAGTTTTGACTATAAAAAGTGAGAACCATGCGTTAGGTCTTTGCTAGCTGCTACCCCCCCTCCTGCTTTAAAACCCTTTGTCTTTACTTGATCCTTTGGTGTGCGCAGCCAAAGAGGTCCATGCCCTGCCAGCTGGTTCTGGCAGAGTGTGATTTAGAAGTACCCCTAGATTCTAGCATTCTTCCCTAATTGTTCATTGCAACAGACATGACTTCAGGAAAGATAAGTATTAAACCGATAACCTACCTACCTCTTAAGTAAAAAGGGACTATTTTATGTACCTCTGTAATTCTAAAGGAACTTGATTGCTTGTGAGTGTGATTCTGTTTTGTGTGTATGTGATTTTGATATTATTCAGTAAAAAGACAATTTGTCTTGGAATCAACCAGTCTTGTCTCCATCACTAAGAACTCTGGGGCTGACAGGACCTCCGTAAACTTTGGCAAGAACTCATGTTAAATTTAGTTGGCCATCTGCTGTAATTAAGGAAGTTTGGCTAACAGCCCCAAAGTCACCCCATGGACTACATCACTGAGTGGGGATGTGGCCCGGTGGAGCTGCTTATAATCAGAACATACACATGTTAAAAAAAAAAAAATGGCCAAGCAACCTGTAATGGAACCTTTCATAATTCCACATGACACTGAAGAAAGTGAAGAAAGTTTTGGCACTACCTTTTATTGTGCAGTTGCTGGCAATGTCTGTCACAGCAGTTTCAGAGGGTTGCAGTAGAACAGTTAGATTTGAGACCAGTAGCAGCACCTCAGAGACTAACAATATTTTCAGGGTATGAGCTTTTGAGAGTCAAAGCTTCCTTTGTCAGATATTAATAGAAATGGAGATCTCTGAGTCTTTATATCCCAGTCAGAAGGTGGGAGGGGTGTTGAAAGAACTCAGGATGCCAATGTAGACTGCATATTGTAATCAGCTTGCTTAGAGCAGAGGGGAAATGCTTTGGGGGCCAAATACATTTCCCCTCTGCTCTGTGCATTGTACCTTTGCATCCTACCCTCGAAAGCTTATACCCTGAAAATACTGTTGGTCTCTAAGGTGGTACTGGACTCAAATCTAACTATGAAAGCAGGGTGACCTTTCTGTTCTGCCTGCACAGTCACTGCTCTTCTCCTTTTGCTTCTGTGACCTCGAAGTCTGACTCTAAATGGCTGACCAGTCAAAATTTGTTACATCAAATGGGTCAAACTACAGAGACTGAATTTTAGAAGCTGCTTTCAACTTATCTTTGGCTAATTGTAAATAATGAATTATTTTCCTTCTTTAATGCCTGCAACTCTGTCCTCAGTTGCCATGGATATTTCAAGTCTCCAAATGTGCTATGTTGAGGGTAAGGCTTTTTCAGCTTCCAGGTTCTCTCTCTCTTTCTTTTCTCAAGGAAGATGATGCAGGTTTTAAAATAAATATATGCACCAGTGTCCTAATTTTCTCCTCTTTAGTAATAAGTTAACTAACCAATAATATACCCTTTTATGCTTTGTGTAGTGAGTGAATATACAGTCGCATTATAATTATAATGGTTCAATGAACACACACCAAGCCTTAAATATCAAGGGCTCTTGGTAGAAAGAAGAATTGCTTACAAATCTGAGTCATGCTGCTTCTACAGTTTTTTAATGATGGAGTAGGAGGTATGTAATACTTTCATGACTCACAGAGAATATGTTAAATTTATAGTGGCAGGTACCCATCAGTAGGACGGGGGTGTAGCAGCTTACAGTCACAAGGACACTATCAGAATGATACTGCAGAAACAAGATGCGTGAAGAACAAGAGTTAGGAAGGCCAGTGTTACTGGGCTGCATGAGAAAGCCTAAAAATGAATGCCATATGGTTTCATGCATTTTAGATGAAAAAGAAAGAGAAGAGAGAGATGGAGGAGCAGACTGGCCATCTCTGTGAATGGTGAAATGCACAGTAGACCAGAGAGATGAAAACAGAATTGCCTTTTTCTTTTCCTGGCATGGGTCCTGAAACTTTAACAGTTGCAATGACAGCCCAGGCTTACCAACCTCCAATTCCAAATGATCTCCAAATAGACTACTGATTTCCAAATACACCTCCAGGACAGACTACTGTAAATTGCTCTACACGGGCCTACCCTTGAGGATGACCTGGAAGTTCCAACTGATGTAGAATGTGGCTGCGCTGGTCCTTACAGGGACCCCTCGGATGGCACATATTCAACCTGTGTTGTGCGAGTTGCACTGGCTTCCAGTGGAGTACTGGATCAGGTTCCACTGTGCTGGTTTTGCCCTTCAAGGTCCTTAGCAGTCAGGGACCCACACACCTTCAGGACCGCCTCTCTCAGTATGGCCCTAGAAGAGTGCTATGCTTGGGAAGTAAGAACCTCCTGGTGCCCCCCAGCCCGAGAGAGATCCAGCTGGCCTCAACCAGAGCCAGGGTTTTTTCAGCCCTGGCCCCTGGCTGGTATAACTCTCTGTCAGAGCACATTCGTGCCCTGTAGGATTTGTTATCTTTCTGCAGCATATGTAAGGGAGAAGTGTTCTATCAGGCATTTGGTTGAGGACAGTAGTGGGACAAGAAGAAGTCTGGTACTCTCACACCCTTGATTATTTGCAACCCCCTAGGACACTTTTTTCCACCATCTTGGAATTGTTTTATTTGTTGATACATGTGCCGTGGCGGCTAAGAGGTTATGACACTGAAGCTGCAGACTGGAAGGTCTGTAGCTCGGTAGTTTGAGACCCTAGTGCTGCGTGATGGAGTGAGCTCCCGTCTCTGGCCCCAGCTCCTGCCAACCTAGCTGTTCAAAAGCAAGAAATTACAAGTAGATAAATAGGTACTGCTTCGGTGGGAAGGTAACAGTGTTCCGTGTTCCTTGGCATTTATTCATGCCTGCTACATGACCACAGAAACGACTTTGGACAGCGCTGGCTCTTCGGCCCCCTGGAGTCTGCCCCCCTAGAGTCAGCCCCCTGGAGTCTGATATGGTTAGCTTTCAAGCAAGGGAAACCTTTACCTTTATACTGTGACATATGCAGACAGGTCAGTCCCCATGCAAAATAAGGACACAAATCTGACATTAAAGACAGCAACATTCAAAAACCAGTGCAAGACCATTTGAATCTCCCAGGGCACTGGTGTTGACCTCAAAGGTACATTAATCAATAAAATAACTTTAGAGGCAAATAAAGTATACAGTACACTGAACTAGATTGTCTTAGAAAGTTTGTATACTGTCCCATTGGTCTTCAAGTGGGGTTCTGTTTTTCTCTTACAAAGTACGCATTAAAATAGCTTAGCAAGTCTAGGGAGACAGTGGTATATTTTCCTTGCTGTTCTTTGCACCCACTGTGTTGGTTTGGTATACATTAAGCTTGTCTTTTGGCCCCACTGTTCACAATTTTTCTTTAAACCCGTGTGTGTGTGTGTGTGTGTGTGTGTGTGTGTGTGTGTAATGGCCAACTGAGGGCACACTGTGTGTCTGGTTAAGCACACTATAGTCCTTAAAGCTTATGCCCTAATAAATGTCAGTATTTAAGATGATAAGAACATAAGAGAAGCGAATGTTGGATCAGGCCATCAGGAGGTCCACCAGTGGGGCCAGGACACTAGAAGCCCTCCCACTGTTGTCCCCCCCCACCAAGCATCAAGAATACAGAGCATCACTTGCCGCAGCCTGTGGCTAATAGCCACTGATGGACTTCTGCTCGATATGCTTATCTAATTCCATCTTGAAGCTGTCCATGCTTGAAGCCACCACCACCTCCTGTGGCAGTGAATTCCATGTGTTAGTCACTCTTTGGGTGAAGAAGTACTTCCTTTTATCTGTTCTAACCCGACTGCTTAGCAATTTCATTTAGTGCCCACGAGTTTTTATATTGTGAGAAAGGGAGAAAAGTACTTCTTTCTCTACCTGCTCTATCCCATGCATAATCTTATAAACCTCAATCATGTCACCCCTCAGCCGTCGTTTCTCCAAGCTAAAGAGCCCCAAGTGTTTTAACCTTTCTTCATAGGGGAATTGTTCCAACCCTTTGATCATTCTAGTTCCCCTTTTCTGCACTTTTTCCAAAGCTATAATATCCTTTTTAAGGTGTGGTGACCAGAACTGTACACAGTATTCCAAATGAGGTCACACCACTGATTTATACAGGGGCATTATGATACTGGCTGATTTGTTTTCAGTTCCCTCCTAATAACCCCCAGCATAGCATTGGCCTTCTTTATTGCAGTTGCACACTGTCTCGACATTTTCATTGAGTTATCTACTATGCCTCCAAGATCTCTCTCTTGGTCAGTCTCTTCCAGTTTGGACCCCATCAATATGTATTTATAGTTATAGTATAGTATAAGTTTATTGTCTTAGCCATAGGCCATAACATTTTTCATCAGGTCATAAAATGGTAATGTAGACAATAGAAAAATATCAGTATACTCCTATACTTCTTCTACTTTGCGTTAGATACTAAACTCATTCTGATTTTCCTTGTTGCTAAGGCAAATAACGCTGTCATGCTCTGTCTGTGGCCCAGGAGCTGACCCGCCCATGGCCGTGGCATCTGGCTACCCACCAAGGCAGACGGTCCTAGGAGTTGGAGAGAGTTCGTTAAGGAGGATTTTGCTGTGGGGCCTCAGATAGGCAGGGGACGGGAGTTAACGCCACCCCTTAAGTCCCTCTTCTGGCATGTGCAGGATACCTCTCGTTCTCCCTCTCTCTCTCTCTCGCTTTCTGTTTCTCCCAGCTCAGTTCCGTCACACATTTCTCCTCCTCAGCCCCTCTGCATCTCTCTCCTTTTATTCCCCCTTCTCCACTCCCGGCACCGCCTGTGTTTCCTGCCCCCTCTACTCCCAGTCTGGCCCCGCCCCCAGTGATAAGCCCGGACGCTGTCTGGGTGTTCTGGGTATGGTCGCCAGTGTGCCGGCAGCAGTCCTGTTGGCCCAGGGGCCGCACCGCCAGTGCCGCCACCTGGGGTCCTCGCCGTGTCCACCCTCAGCTCTCCGTGATGCCCGCGCTGCTGCTCACTGGGGCGAGGTTTCAGGGTGCACGCTCCAGGGGCTGTGCTCTGCCAATGCTACTGCAACCCTCCGGGTTGCCAGCGGCTGGCTCTCCCAGGGCTTTCCGCGCTGAGGAGCCGGACCGCGGCTCCACTGGTTGCCATGGTGTTGTGGTTTCTCTGCTGGTTCCTGGGTGACTCTCTTGTTTTGTTGTAACAGAGGGACATACTATTTATTACATAGACCAATACATTAACTCAGCAACTCTTTTGGAACTAAAATATGCTAGACACTAGCTATATAAGGGCATACACATAGGCCAATACTTTAAAGTATAAAATGTCCTGATGAACACAAGAGAATCAGAAGATCCCTGCTGGATCAGACCAATTGTCCATCTAATCTAGCACCCTGTTTTTCACGACAGGCAACCAAATATTTCAGAAAGGCCACAGCAGGGGCACGGAAACCAAGGAAATCACCTGCTCCCCCCCTAGCAGGTAGCATTCAATATCTAGCCTAAGTTCCAAGAAAAGAAGATCATTATATTTTTACTAAATTGCATGAAGGAGCATTTGTTGTAGTGATAAAGTCTCTGGTTGCAATTGACTGGGGCGCTCAGATTCTAGAGGGGTCAGAGAGGCAGAAGGGACAGGGAAAGGCAGCAGATGTCTGAACGGACAGCAGGCCAAAGGAAGCACAGAGCTAACCCAGGAGGATTAGAAGACAGAATAATGCAGAGATATGAGGGTGAAGAGAAGAATGCAAAAGAAAGGAGGAGAGTGTAAGAGAAAAAGGATAAAATGGAAAGCGTGAAAAGCACAAGACCTGCAGTTCATATATTGGCTTGGGGCAGTTTTCCAGATTTTGAGTCACAGATTGACACAAAATATCACATTTAAGGTTACATTTCGAATAACTTACCATCAGCCTTGCTGCCCTCTTCCATTAAAAGCTTTACAATATTGAGAAATCCTTTGGCAGAAGCTAAGTGGAGGGGCCTGTCCCCAACTTCTCCACTCACGTTCACATCAGCACCAAATTGCAGCAGGAGTCGGGTTACCTAACAATATTGTATTTGTTTGTGTTAAAATGGTAAGGAAGAAGGATATTTCCCACAAAATCAAAAGACAGTATGTAGAGCGTGTACCTTGAAATTTTGCTTCATCCATCATTTGGAATATATGTACCTTTTGTTATGAGGCAGTGGAGCCCATTTGTAATGAAACTACAAATCCACAGAATAGTGAATTGTTTGCAGGTGCCAATTTCTTTCTTAAAATAACACAGATGCATGGGGCTGGCCATAGGCACAAGCCTGTTAGTTTAACTGACCTAAGTGGCAAATAAAGTAAATGCACATTAATTCGATACGTTTGCGCTAGATGCTCTTTCTTAAAAGCGGAAACCCTTATCATAAAAGTGCCACATGTGGATTAGCATAATTTACAAAACTGTGACCAGTTGCCCCAAAAGTGACCTGTAGCATAATTTAAAAGAGTCTCAGCCTAAAACATAAAGGTCTTTCTAATGCAGCTGTATGAAATATATATTTCGGCATTTCAGGAAAGCATACCATTACTGCAGCTGAACATATGATATATTATTTTCAGCTGTTTGTACCTTTGGACTCTGCCTATTCTAAATCACTTCAGGAAACAGCTCCCTGTTTTCATTTTAAAAGTCTATCAGTTACACAGAACCCATGCAGAAGTCATGTTTGAATAGAGTCCAGTGCACAAGCGATCCCACGGTGGCATCAGGGGTTAGCATCAACAGGTTCCTGCCAAGGCCCATGATTCAGCAGAGGCCACCAGTAGCCAGTGAAGTCCTGCTGTTCCTCTTCACAGTCACTGCCTTCCCTCATCTTCTGGTATGCAGATATACAGTGTGTAGGGGAAAACAATGATAACACAGGAGCATCTGGCACCATTTTCTGGCCTTGCTCATTCTTCCTTGGTGGTAATTGGACAATACCCTTTCCCCAGAGAAGAGCATGTTAACAGGTGATGACACCAAGGTAATAACACCAAGGGGACAGTATTCTATTGAAGATGTGCGAAGCAAGCTGGGGTGTGGTTCTTAGATTGCCTGAAGATACACAGGTATCCAAGAGTCAACCCCCATGAAGCATTGCAAAGGAGTTGGATCTTGTAGATTATAAATACGACCATTGGGGTAGTCTAATGGTTTGGGAAAGGCCTTTGGCATAAGTATATTTCGAGTCAATGAGGATTCACAAATTACATCTAAATGAGGTATAAAGCTGATATCAATTCTGATTCTTGTAGTATAATCTGATCTGTGTTGCAAATGCTGTGTGATAAAGTCTTCTGATCACTGGTGAACTCATGATGCCGAGGAAAATTCTCTCCTCTCTCGAAACAAGTGAAAATAACAGATCAACACAGATGAGTTCACACCAGGCTTGTCATTCTCCTGACATGGGCGGAGGATCCCCCACATCCAGCTCCCATTTTCCACTGCTGCTTCTACCACTGGTGGGAGACAAATAATGAAAAATATCACTGTTGGGCAATGGTGTGATGTCACTTCTAGGGAAAACCACAAAGTGACTTCAGCCAGGTCGAGGAATCACCAGAAACTCTATTTACCAAAGAGTTTCCAGTAATTCCTAGAGAGGTGTGATGTCACTTCTGGATTTTTTTCTGGAAGTAACAGCACACTGTCACCTGACAGCACCCCTCCATGTCCTTGCCCCTGACTCCCCCCCCCCAGTTGCCATGCATGCAAGGCCAAATGAGGTGATAACATTTAAGGCAATCAGTAGATGAAATACCACAGACCAAACTTTCATATTATTTCAGATCACTGAGATGCTCAGGAGAAAGTCAGGCACGTTAATATGTTAAATAAATGGATTGTTTACTATTTCTACATGATTCTTATGCATGTATGAACAATATCCATCTGTCTTCTTTGTGAAGCAGCGGTTGACAATTCTTGCATATTAATAAATATTCCCACAAGTTCTGTCAAATCCTGTCAGTTGATGTACCTGCTCATGGCCATAGTAGGCTGCAATGTGTAAAGGGGTGAAAAAAACTGCATCTTGAACATTGACATATGCACCATGTTGCAGAAGAATATCGACAGCCTGGAAGGAGACAAAAAAGGAAATATCCCAATTAAAAGTTTTGTACATCAACATGCAGAAATATTACATCTACAATTTCCATCAGAAGAAATGATCAAGATACCCTAAACAAATGCTACTTGTCAGTGTGTTGCCCTATGCTAGACAATGCCTTTCTAAATGAAAAAAACCCTAATTTGCAAAAGTAGGCACTCAGAACTCTGTCAGTTCAGAATAACCTTTTTTTAAGCTTTGAGAACAAGCAGAAGCATAATACCACATACTTTTAAAAGTACAAATATCCTTTAATTAAAAATGCATTCTACTGAATTGTGAGACACAATTTCTTCTGACTTACATAGGCTTTTGGAGGATGAGGGGGCCTTTTTAAAAAAATAAATATTACTGAGTGGTTTCTTTCTAATGCATGCTTTCAGATCTATTCAGAAGGTCAGTATTATAATGAGCATTGCTCTAAAGCCATGCATTATTTGCCTGCTAAACAGTGATTAAAACTCAGGGGTGAAAGATTCCTGCCCCGTGGAATATTTGCTTCAGACTAAAATATACCTTTCTTAGGCAGATGAGGAGCAATTTTTATTGTAGGGCAATCCACAAAGCCTGGCTCCTATGCAAGTTCATTAGTTTTAGTCTTGTATAGATGTAAATTTGCTTATAGATCTGCCAGCACTTTGCTCAAATTCCAACACCCTCAAATACTCAGGAAAATGCTCACTGTTTGACAAGCACTCTATATTATTTTCAATTGTACTGCAAATGCTTTGTGCATGCATGTTCTGTTACCGCCTTCCCAACCCTCCCAACAGTAAATATCAGTATATCTAATTCTCAACATGGCCCCATCTGTAGTAACTTACATCCAGAGACTGGAGCCATGAACATACAAGACAGATCTTTCTACAAATCGGAGAAAAGCCTCAGGTTTGCAGAAAAATCTGAAATCTAAAAAAAAAACCACTACAGTGCTTTAACAAACAAATGCACTTCTGTGGACATTGCTAGGTTGCTAGTTGAAATCTTGGTTTCTGTCAGTAAAAAGCAGGGAGAGGGGACAAGGACCTTTTCAGGGCTGTTTTGGCTTTTGAGGGAGGACTTATTGAAACTAGGCCTGGCAGCAACCAGGAGCAACTTGATGCCCCATGAGTTTTGTGTTTCACTCAGGACTGTCTGCTCACTACTGTTCAACAGCAGCCACCACATGAAAACCACTATGGTACAGTGGTTAACGGTTTAGACTAGGACCTGAAAGATTCAGATCTAAATTCTCACTCTGCCATGGAAGTTTGCTGGGTGACCTTGGGCCAGTCACTCAGACTCATCATAACTTACCTCATAGGGTTGTTCTGAGGATAAAATGGAGGAGGAGAGAACAATATAAGCTACTTTGGGTCCCGTTGGAGACCCAGCCAGTGTCTAAATGAATTAAATAACCACTAAAGCTGAGGACTAAGGGAGCAGGCAATGTTGGTGTGTGGGAAGAAGAGAAGGAAGCAGGGAAAGGGGATAGGATACACGGACTGGCAGTAGAAGGGAAAGAGGAAACACTGTGGGGAAGAGGATACATGGGAAAATGAGATACCCCCCCAGAAGTCATTGTGGGTTCCCTGCTTGTTAACTTATAAAAGAGATGCTTTGTTTTATTGTCTTGGTCTGGTGGAGGTGGGACAGGACACTGTGAGGTTTGCCTGTTTAATAGTCCAGCTTTGCACACTTTGTTTGCATGACTCTGAAAGATGAACATGTTCATTTGAACAGAGTGTTCTAAATTGGATCACCAATAGTCTGCACAACTGTCTGGTAACTGTAGTTTGATTCAGCTTGGGGAATGCCAACAACTGACTGTACAGGTACAAAAACATTATACATGTTGAAAATGCAGCTGTTTTAAAATGATCTGTGGCCTACTCATGATGACCCTGGGGCATATATAATCAGGCAAAGCAGTGAATTGTGGGCATGTGCTGACTGTGGCTACACAGATAGTTGACACACCAAATTCAGCCAGCTGCTCAGACTCAAAATTGTCTGAGTTAGCTGTTCAGATTCAGAACTGTAACATACTGCTCATTTAAAAATGTGATTGAATCATCATTGTAACGATAAAGTGTGCTGGGCTAGCAAGGGTGGAATGGGAAATAAAAACATCTTTAGAAAAAAAAATGGTTTTAGAGTAATCCCCTTGCAGGCTTCTGGTCAGGTTTAAGGACTGAGTTTAGTAGGGCCATGAGTGAACTTTCCTTCTGTTAAGAGGCTCCTTCACATTAGCTCTCATTTTATGTCTTTTAAAAGACTGATGTATCTTATGAGCCAGTTTCCATGTTATGTTTTAACACACATAAGCAACAATTCTTAACAGAAGGAAAGTTCAACCAGGGAGCTTGCAGCTGTATTAATTGGGTCCTCAGAAACCAACCTTTCATGACTACCCAATTTCTTTTCAACTATACAAGTGCTTTTATTAGCAATCTGACCTTTGCACCTTCCTATTTGTGGGCTTTCTTCCAAAGTTTCCTGGAAGACAGTTATCAAAGCCTTTGATGATATAAGCAAATTATGTCTACTTCTACAAGAGATTATCATTTGAGGCTATTGAAGGCTAAGAGAGTGTGTCAACAAATGCTGCATATGATAAACTATGGATTTGCTCTCTTGGGCAAAGGTAACAGATAAGAAATCTTCTTACAAAACTTAATCAATTATTATTGACTTTCTGGCAGGTGAAATTAAAATGAGAAAGACAGCTTTGACAATTAAGCCATATGCATGAGCAAAAGCCACCCTGTATCCTGATGTCAACACATCTAAAGAATCTGGGATGCTTTTCTGAACATCTTTTTGAAATTAAGCCATTCACCCCCAAACATGATGAATTCTGAGCACTGGCCTAATTCTTTCCAATTTAGTAGATACTGATATAATCAGGCATGTCCTCTAGATATGATTTGCTCAAAAACTGGCAAGATGTGTTAACTCCTAGCTGCTCTATAAGCATTTCAGACTGTGTAAATGATCAGGCAAGACAGCTGCCGTGAAGGCAAATCTGAACTGTTGTGAAATTGGCCACCTGACAGATGTATGATAGAATGAATGGAGTTATTTACTGAAGAATAAGATCTAATGAAGTATTGTATGCAATCTTTCTTCTTTCAGGGTGTAGTGGGAGAGAAAGACAAAATTAAGGCAAGCTGCATGTGTTCAGCTGGTTTCATGGAAATGCTAAAACAAAGATCATGAAATCAGTACTGAGAGATGGTATAAATATCCTGTTATATAAGGCTGATAGATATTTTGAAATAGAAGGGTCTTCCCATCTATTTTATTGGCTCCTTAGGCTGTTGGTTAGGCAATTAGTTTGGGGAACAAGTGACTGCAATTTGTTTTATGGAACCAATATGAATACATATTTAATCTCAGAATGAACTAGGGGAGCAAAATTCCAGTGAGCCCATGGAAATGGGCAAGTCATGAGTTTTCATATGATTTGGGGGCTGGGGCTGAGTAACATTAAGGGGACCTGGGGGAAATCTTTGTTTGGGGACCTTTATGGCTCTTAGCAGCCCTGGCTGATACAGCTGAGTATCTTTCAAATACCTCTATTTTATTTATTTCATTTATCAAGGCACGACTTGCCCATTGTTGTTCAGTCACACAGTCGAGTCCAACTCTTTGCGACCCCATGAACTACATCATGCCAGGCCCTCCTGTCTTCCGCCGTGCTCCGGAGTTTGCTTAATTTCATGTTTGTTGCCTCGATAAGACTGCCTAACCATCTCATACTTTGCTGTCCCCTTCCTCTTTTACCTTCAATCTTTCCCAGCATCAGGGTCTTCTCCAGTGAGCGCTCCCATTTGGCCAAAGTATTTGAGCTTCAGCTTCAGTATCTAACCTTTCAGGGAACAGTCAGGGTTGGTTTCTTCTTGCAGTCCAGGTGACTCTCAAGAGTCTTCTCCAGCACCATAATTCAAAAGAATCTATTCTACGGTACTCAGCCTTCCTTATAGTCCAACTCTCACAGCCATACAGTACTACTGGGAATACCATTGCTTTGACCATATGGATTTTTGTTGGCAGGGTGATGTCTCTACTTTTTATTATGCCGTCAAGGTTTGCCATCACATTCCTCCCAAGAAGCAGGCACCTTTTAATATCATGGCTGCAGTCACCATCTGCAGTGATCTTGGATCCCAGGAATGTGAAGTCTGTCACTGCTTCCATGACTTCTCCTATTTGCCAAGGAGTGATGGGGCCGGATGCCATGATTTTAGGTTTTTTGATGTTGAGTTTCAAGCCAACCTTTGTGCTCTCCTCTTTTATCCTCAGCAAGAGGCTCTTTAGGTCCTCTTCACTTTTTGCCATTAGAGTGGTATCATCTGCATATCTGAGGTTGTTGATGTTTTCCCCAGCAATCTTAATTCCAGCTTCTGAATCATCCAGGCTGGCATTTCGCATGATGTACTCTGCATATGAATTAAATAAGCAAGGGGACAATATACATCCTTGTTGTACTCCTTTCCTATACTAAACCAATCAGTTGTTCCATATCCTGTTCAAACTGTCACTTCTTGACCCTTATACAGGTTTCTCAAGAGACATGTGAGGTGGTCTGGTACTCCCATCTCTTTAAGGACTTGCCATAGTTTGTTGTGATCCACACAATCAAAGGCTTTAGCATAGTCAATGAAGCAAAAGTAGATATTTTTCAGGTACTCTCTTGCTTTCTCTAGTTCCTCTCCCTCTTTGAAACCCAGCTTGTACTTCTGGCAGTTCTCTGTCCACGTACTGCTGAAGCCTAGCTTGTAGGATCTTTAGCATGACCTTGCTAGGGTGTGAAATGAGTGCAATTGTGCGATAGTTTGAACATTCCTTGGCATTGCCCTTCTTTGGGATTGGAATGTATACTGACCTTTTCCAATCCTGTGGCCACTGTTGTGTTTTCCAAATTTGCTGGCAAATTGAGTGCAGCACTTTCACAGCACCATCTTTTAAGACTTTGAATAGCTCAATTGAGATGCCATCACCTCCACTAGCTTTGTTGTTAGTAATGCTTTCTATGGCCCATTTTACTTCAGATTCCAGGATGTCTGGCTCAAGGTCAGTGATTGCATCGTCATGGTTGTCAAGGACATTGACGTCCTTCTTGTATAGTTCTTCTGTGTATTCTTGCCATCTTTTCCTAATCTCTTCTGCTTCTGTTAGGTCCCTACAGTTTTTGTCCTTTATCATGGCCACTTCAGCCTCTTCCACATCAGTGGTTGGGGCATAGACTTGAATTACTGTGATGTTGAATGGTTTGCCTTGGATTCAGACCAAGATCATTCTGTCATTTTTGAGATTGTATCCCATCACTGCCTTTTACACTCTTTTGTTGACTATAAAGGCCACACCATTTCTTCTATGGGATTCTTGGCCACAGTAGGAGATATAATGGTCTTCTGAGTTAAATTTGCCCATTCCTGTCCACTTTAGTTCACTGGTTCCCAAGATGTCAATGTTCAGTCTTGCCATCTCATTTTTGACCAGTCAAGCTTACCTTGATTCATAGATCTTACATTCCAGGTTCCTATGCAGTATTGTTCTTTGCAGCATAGGACTTTCCTTTCACCATCAGACACATCCACAGCTGAGCAAACTTTCGACTTTGGCCCAGCACCTTCACTCTTTCTGGGGTTACTTGTACTTGCTCTCTGCTCATCCCCAGTAGCATATTGGACACATTCCGACCTGAGGGGCTCATCTTCCAGCATCATATCTTGTAGCCTTTTGTTACTGTCCATGGGGTTTTCTTGGCAAAGATACTGGAGTGGGTTGCAATTTCCTTCTCTAGTGGATCATACTTGGTCTGAGTTCTCTGCTGTGGCTTTTTCGTCCTGGGTGGCCCGCCCCAGCATAGCCCACAGCCTCATCGAAACATGCAAGCCCTCTTGCCACGTCAAGGCAATGATCCATGAGGTAGACTTGCCCATTACTGCACAGTATAAAAAGCAACATACTCAGGAAAGCCCAGTGAAACTTTGAGCAGAACATTGAGGCAACCCAGGGGCTCAAATCTCATATAAGCTAGGAGGTTTACCATATTAAATTTGAATGTCTATTGCAACATTTGCAAAGTTTAAAGCATCCTTTACTCAGACAGAGGAGCCAGGCAACAGTCAGAAAGTTTATGACCTGTCAGAATTTATATTGGCCTCTGCTATTACCTGACTCCTACTAAGCTGCAATACTATCTTTTGAGTCATCTGCCATACACATCAATGTGGCAGAGAGCAGACCAACGACCAACATCACATAAGCAGATTGGGTTCTCCTGCTAAAGTCCCCAGTTTGTGCTTACTGTACCTTATATAGAGAAATCAACAACAGATCTACCTAAGAAGGGTAGATACTTAAAAATATCTTTCTGTATCGCAGCTGAGGCATAAGTATTTCCTACTGTTTACATCTTTCACTTGCATTTCAATATAATTTTTAGGGAAGAAAGAGATGTTAAGATTCCTATGACCATATGAAGCTGGCTTTATACTGAGTCAGACCAATGATCTATCAAAGTATGTATTTCCTACTCCAATTGGCAGTAGCTTTCCAGGATCTCAGGCAGAGGTATTTTACATTGCCCACTACCTAATCTGTTTAACTGAAGACTGAACCTGGGGCTTTCTGCATGCAAAGCAGATGCTCTACCCTCCCATCTATGTATTCAGTACGATACTGTATGAAGTAACCTGTTTAATATAGACAAAATAATTTTCAGTAGTTTTAGATGTATTAAACGGGGTTCAAAACCTGGACTATCCAAACTGAACCAAATGAGGCAGCCAATGTTAGCCTATATCTTACCTAAAAGATATGCCATAATTGTGGCTCTGTCACTGAAAAGGAATGTCATGTCCTTTGCAAAAGAATGAAAATGAAATTAAACAACTTAAGTGAAAATATGGAAAGAGTTTGTGTTTTGAGTTTAATGGAAATTATGTCACATAATTGAATGGCAGAATTTAGCTATTGTTATTTATTGGCCATAAATGCCTGCATTTCTTTTTTATAGGAGTCCACTCTCTTTGAAGTAGTCTGCTACTCTTAGTATCAGGCAAAGAAGCAATGTATCCAATCTCATTTATCCGTATTCTTTTTTCTTTGTGGATTTTATGATTTCTTTTGCTGCGCCTGTAAGTGATATGACAGCAAAACATTGTATCTCATAAAAATTACATTCTGAGTTCCATACGGCATTTTATTTACCAACTGATTAATGAAACAGCTGCGGTGGCTCAAGTGGTTAAGACACTGAACTGCAGGCTGTGGAAGGTCAGTAGTTCAGCAGTTCGAGACCCGGGTGCCTCATGATGGAGTGAGCTCCCATCTCTAGTTCCAGCTCCTGCCAACCTAGCAGTTCGAAAGCAAGACATTGCAAGTAAATAAATAGGTACCACTTCGGTGGGAAGGTAACAGCATTCCATGTGCCTTGGTGTTTAGTCATGCCGGCCACATGACCACGGAAACGTCTTCGGACAGCGCTGGCTCTTCGGCTTGGAAACGGAGATGAGCACCACAACCCTAGAGTCAGACTCGACTGGCTTTCGAGCAAAGAAACCTAATGAAACAGGCCCTAGTGGAGAGACCCATTATTGATTATTCCCTAGCCACATACCAATGGTCTACACAGCATGCTGCAGCAATACTTTTTATAAACAATCTTTTCCATCTCATATGACATTTAGATACGGTGAAGGAAAGTATCCATAGTCTCTTCATATTTGTCCAGACCTTCTTATTTCATTTCACATTTGTCCCCTAATGTCTTACTACTAATCACTTTCTGTATCCATACAGATGTGCTTCCTCCTCCCTGATTTGTAGACTTCCATTTTCAAAACTGTTGCTTTGTTCTGATCCATTGTAATTTTGCATATTGCATCTTAGTCACGAATTTAACACGGTTCCTCAGAAAAGATGGGTAAAACTGTGAACCAACTGGGTCGTGAAATCCTGAAGTAGCCAGGTTTAGCATCTGGTTAAAGAAATTAACAGATGAAATTCACTAGGTGGCTCCTCTGACAACCAAATGCATAGATTTGATGACACAAGTTCAAGATAAAGTTTAGAGAGGAACAGTGAAGAAGTGTTGTGAATGAGTGGGAAGACAGGCTACATCTGATCTCTGCCCACAAATCACAAAAGTTTGCATATTGTTAAAGAAGCAGAATGACATGGAGATTTGGGTTGAACCAGTTGCCTAGGAAGTAATGCTCAAATACTGAAGATCACAAAATGTCACGCAAAGTCCATCAGACCTCTTACTTGATTTTTCTGTAGTACATCATATGAAAAACTGATGGTTTGTTTGTATTTACTCTGCTTATTAATGGCCATGTCTGAAATCTATGCTGATTTTGTTCTTTCATTTAACTTTTTCAAATTCTGCACATAGCATTAGACAAATTCACAACTGTCCATAAAACTCTTACAGTCCTGAAAGCTTCCATGTTGACCATTATCTCTTGCTGTCCCACATGCCTTGGACACTTTCTCAGAATAACTTTGTAAAGCAACCTCCCACTTTTCTTTCAAATCCTTCTTCAGTCTTCACTGAAACTTATCTATGGCCCCGGTCACACGGAGCATTAGCCACGCTAGAGGGATGGAAGATAGACGGATTTTCCGGGCGCGATCTCACCACCACATCTGGGAAACGTAGAGCTCCTTTGGTCACCCGAGGCTTCCCGACAAAGACGCGCGGTAAAAAAGTAGTAACTCGGAGGTACTAGTTTCCGGAAACCACGGGGCAAGGGCAGGCATCTGATCGCGTTTCTGGTGGCATCCAGTGCCCGCCCATGCCCCATTGCGAAAAGGTGTTTTTTTCCTCGAAGTCTGCAGGGATGCGCACAGGGACCCAATGGGGCATGCACATACTTCCGTTTTTTTTAAAAAAAAACCATTTGCCATGCCGCGCCGCTTCTTTGGCATGTCGTGTGATCGGCCCCTCCCCCCTAACCATGGGACCTCGACGGGACCACGAGGGGACGCCTGATCGCGCAGTCGTGTGTTATTTCGCTGCGGGGCAAACAGCCACACCTCCCACCCCCCGTGATATTCGGCCCGTGTGACTGGGGCCTATGTGTAGCATTGCTTATATTTATGTCCTGCCAGTCTTCCTTCTCTCTGTCTCAGTTTAGATGACAAGATCCCCAGGTTATGTGTTTGTCTTGTATTTTGCTTATCCTAAAGTTGTAGGTACATCTATGGAAATAATAAAAGTAAAAATTCTGGTCTTTTAATGGCCTTTAGATGGTTGTATGCTTAAGTCCAAGACTAAATGTAAATGGTGATTTATTTGACTAACTTGACCAGTCTATTGAATCTAGGCTGTACTCTTTTGAAGGACAGCTAAAAAAGATTTGAAGAAACTGGAGGAAAGAATGAAAGGCTAGAGGGCCAAATTTCAAAATAAAATCTGTAGTGTATAGTGTCTTCTCTCTCTCTAGGTTGTAATGAACATAATACAATTTAATTGCTTTTATTAAAAGCCCTAGAAGCTGAAAAGGTAAATTAGAGCTCATCTTGCTATAACTTTAATGAAACACCATGTATAATTGGGTCAATGTTTTTTTCCTCCAAGCCAACTAACTGCAATTAAAAATTAAAGAACCCAGACCCCTACATTGAAAGAACTATTTGAAACCTGGGAGTTGTAAATTAATCTGTCTAGTTATCCAAAAATCAAAATGTATTAGCAGAGACCACACTCAATTTTCTTCCTCCATAATTATGTTTTAGCAAAGGAGAAATAATGGCAAAGAGTTGTAAGATGCTGAGTGGATGTGAATGCAAAATGCAATCAATGTCAATAAAGAGAAGGCAAGAATCGAAAGGAGTTAGGGCTGGGACACCCACATAGAAGTAAAGTAGAATCTCCTAAAAATTTCCTTAGGATTGCTCTTGCAAGCAGTATAAACAGAAGACTACATGCAATGAGCAGAATTATGACAGCTCCAAAAGGCTGCTATCATTATAGGAAACACGGAACAAAGATATGTGTCCAGTTTTGGCTCACATGTTGCATCCTTCATGCAGAATCTGAAAGTTGGCTGCACGAAGGAAATTCACTACTATTACTGAAATGGAATCCCATTTTTCTACCATGTGAGCCAATCTCCATAAGACCTATATCAACATTCTGTGGTTACTGACACATACTAATGTCACTTTTGTACCTCCAGTGTCAGGGGAGGGGGGGGTGACTTGTAGGTTAGCATCCTGAGACTTTCAACTTTTTATTTACATATTTCAAAGTTGCAGAGAGATGTTTGAGAAATGAAGGGAAAATAGCAAAATGATTAGAAATAAAAATGCACAAAAACAAATGCACATTTTTACCTTTCCCACCCATCATATTTTCCTCAGCCTTCCTTCAAAGAGTTCAGAGCAGCATACATGGCCCTTCTTCCTTTAGAAAATGACAACCATGTTAAGTAGGTTAGGCTGAGAGCAAGGGAGCCTCAGTTCAGACATCACACAAAACTGTTTTAACTACAGTTAGCTGGTGAAAGCCCTTTGAGGTTGGAGGTAGGTGGGCTTTTGGTAGGGGGGGGGGATTCAGCTATTAGGAACATAGAGAGAGGGGTCTGTGACAGGTGTTTTGACTGCATGGTGACTTGCCTGCCTGGTGCAAAGGTTGATAGGTTGGTAAATAGTGCTGGAGATAAGTCAGCAGTCATGGTACGTTGTTGGCACCAATGACTTTGGGAAATGTAATCACGTGGTCCTAGAGGGGAAAAAAATAGATGGCTAGGCAGAAAATTAAAGGCAAGGGGGACTTCAAAGGTAGCATTCTCAGAATTGCTACTAGTTCCATGCACAGAGACATGGACAGATTGGGGTCTCAATGAGTAAGGAAGTGATACCAGGAGGAAGGGTTTAGATTGGTTAGGCACTGGGGAACTCTCTGGGACAAGATGAAATTGTACAAAAGAGACGGGCTTCACCTGAACCAAAAGAGACGAGCTTCACATGAACCAGGCTGCTGACAATCTAAAATGGAGATTCTGTGACTGGGCTGGGGGGGGGGGACTCTGGGCTAGAGTGCCAACTCCTGGCTCTTGAAGGTGTACCTTTAACATCAGCGCTGACTGTGAAGAGTCTGGGTGTGATTCTGGATGGAGGCCCTCTTGATGGAGGCCCAGATCACAAATGTGGCCAGGTTGGCATTTTTTCAACTGTACCACGTTAGACAACTGGCCCCCTTCCTGTCTCACCCTGACTGATCTGTGTAATGGTCACCTCCAGATGAGACCACTGTAACTTGCTCTTTGCAAGGCTACCCTTGAGGCTGATCTGGAAACTTCAACTGGTCCAGAATGCAGCAGCGCCAGTTTGGTGTAGTGGTTAGAAGCATGGACTCTAATCTGGGAGAACTGGGTTTGATTCCTCACTCCTCCACATGCAGCTGCTGGTGTGACCTTAGTTTAGTTTTATTATTATGGTCTTAAGACCAACATACAGAATAATCATAATCTGGTGTGACCTTGGGTCAGTCACAAGTTCTTTCAGAGCTGTTCTCTCAAGGGTGGTTCACGGGAGAACTATCTCAGCCCCACCTACCTCACAGGGTGTCTGTTGTGGGGAGGTGAAGGAAAAGGAGTTGTATGCCTCTCTGTGACTCGTTCAGGTAGTGAAGGGCGGGTTATAAATCCAAACTCTTCTCTTCTTCTATATGCCAATGCTAGAAGTCTCCAAGGCAAGATGGGAAAGTTCTGACTCAGTTGCTCCTTTTAACAGCCTGCCTGGCTCTCCTTCCATGCAGTGCCAACCATTACCTTGAGGTATGTGTTCTGCGAGATCTTCCCCTACAAACGTAGCCACAGGGGTGTTCATACACAGCAACCTTCCATTGTCTGCTCCACCCCTCATATTGGATAGGTATCCTGGCCACCAGGAGACAAATCCCTTTGGTGTCCTGGAGGAGCCACACCCGCCTTTCTTCACCTGGGATGAGATACTTAGGATCCATGAGAGAGCAGTGGATGGTGGTCAACAGGGAGCCGGTGTCTCACCAGGCTCACCAGACTGTAACACCACACCCATCCACAGTGACTCCATTACATTGGTACCAAGGGATATAATCTGGGTCAAACTCAGGAAGTGTCATAGGTCCTGGCTCAGCTGAGGTTGACTATTCCTCAAATGAGGAAGAGGCATGGAGCAACCCAGCCTCCTCCAGAGTCAGCCCAGAAGAGGAATCTTTGCCAGCACTTGAGGGAGAAGAGGCTCCAACATCTGCACAGGAGGTGCAGCAAGGCATATTTAGGATGGGCATGAACCACAAACCCAACCACAAGCTGATACATCAGTTCATGAACTGTACCAGTTCATATCAGTTTGTGAGCCATTTAAACCCTTGCTTTCTACACTTCATGAACCACCACAAACTGCATTAAAATTCATTAAAGTTCACCCTGATTTCATAAGAACTGATCAATTTAATAAGAACTCAGAAGCAAAGCAGGGCTAACTCTGACAAGTACTTGGAAGGGTGACCTCCAAGGAATACCAGAGGGGGGATTCAGAGACAGGCCAATCAAGCCACCTCTCTAAAAATGTACAAACCTCCAGTAGGGGTTGCCAGAAGTCAACCATGACTTCCAGGCAAGCACACAAACACATAAACACAAATATTTTTTAAAAAAAAAATCATGAAAGTTTGTGGTGGCTCTTCAGTTTGTGAACATTGCTTTGCAAACTGCGAATCAGTCAAAATTCATGAGCTTTAGTTCATTAGGCAGTTTGTGCCCATCCCTATAGGCTATGCATTTTTACTCTCTTAATCTCTGGCAGAGTTTACCGGGGGTGTGGGTTGTAGTGTTAAGTATTTATAAACATGTAGCCTCACTTATGCATTTACTGTAGCTAGAACTGCATACTGGTTTTGAGTACGTAAATATCTAAAAGTTCTCATACATGTATATTTTGTTCTCTGTGACACTTGATGTTTCAAGATTTGGGAAGATTACAAGGGTTTAGCATGAAAAGATTAAAATAGAAAAAAATGCAAATGCAGTGGTGCAAAAAATGTTAAGAGACAGAATGAGTGTAGATCCTGAGAACCCAGAATGTTTGTTGATCTAGTAAACATGTTAAGAATGAAAGCTATTTGCTTCAGAATTAATAGGCCATAGATTCATTGAAAAGATGCTGGATTTCAATATGGCCACCAGAGTTTTTGGAGCATGATTTATGTACCACGATCTGAATCTGAATTCCAGGTGTGTGTAAATCTTATATCTGCACAGACTATTTATGTATCAGAGGCACAGCTTTATAACCATTTCTTCCTATGCCTCATTTCCCACCACCTTGGATTCTTCCTTTACGTCCTGTTGATATCTGGGACTTCTTCATGGGTTGTTCCTTCCTAACCATTATAACCACTGGATTATTATCCACTAGTTGTCGGTAAATGTATGTGTACAATACATAAACATATATATGTAAACAAATACCACTCTAAAATACAGGAATGGTAGCTATGAAGACATTCTGTGCTTCTTTGCAGTTTTTTAGATTGCCTTCTGTTAGTTTAGATGCTTTTTAGTACATCTCTTCCAATGCTTTGTTAAATGGCTTTGGATGCATCCAATGCTCAAATTAGAACAGGGGGGGGGACAACAACCAGTTGGCTCAGACAATTCTTATTTCTGTCTGACAGATGCAGATTCTTCACATTGGTTTCATAATGCTTATTGTCCTTCTTGAATTCCAGTTGGCAACCCATTCCTTGCCATATGATGTTGATGAAGAAAGACTACATTTCATTCTGTTTCCAAAATTAGCTATACTTGGAAAAGAATTTCCATATGACCAGGCAAAATCCAGTCTACACTATGAGGCTATTACACTATTAAAAGTAAATGGGAAAACAATTCTTTTATGTGGAAATGCATATCAGTTTTTCTCAAAAGACAAAATATTCATCATGGTCACGTCAGTGGAAGAAAGATAATTTATATATGTGTGTGTGTGTGTGTATGTATGTATATATATATGTATGTATGTATGTATGTATAATTGTAGCTGGTTGTTATAAATTTGCAAGAAAAATCAGCTAAACTATTGAAGCCTATATTTCAGTTTCTTCAGGAATTTCAAACCTTGTAAGCATTGAGGAAGAGATGAGTCCTGTCCAGGAATTCAAAGTAACACTACTGTGTATAGACAGAGAGAGAAGCAGAATCATAGCATCAGTAGCGCACAACACTGACCATGCACTGGAAAGTTTACCATGTGCTTTGCCTATAATGGCTGGCCCTGGTAACCATGTTCAGTCATTTTATTTGATGTTGCTGATAAGAAGATCTGCCCAACACAACAGGCATATCAAGTGGAGATTGATGAGTTTTCTAAATCCAACAGGAAATCTAGGAATGTGTGTTGCTCCAGGTACTTCTGCCTTTACTCTTGTTTAGTCATGCTGGCCACATGACCATGGAGAAGTCTTCGGACAGCGCTGGCTATTCGGCTTGGAAATGGAGGTGAGCACTGCCCCCTAGACTCGGATTCAACTGGCTTTTGAGCAAAGGAAACCTTTATACTCTGTATCCATACTCTGCCCCAAACCTCAAACGTTTTCTGGTGCACCACCAGTTTATGCATTCACTTTTCACCCATACACAAGTCCCTATGCACATATCCCTGTATGCATGGATGTGTTTTCATTCAAAACATGCAGTGTTTCTGAACATGTGGAAGAACCTACACATGCATACATGCTCCTTGTAGCTGTTTGGCTATATATAAACATATCCAGGAGAGAGACTACTGGGTAGGGTTATTTTTGAGCCAGAATGCCCCAGAGCAGTGTTCTGGCTGGCTTCCGCATTGGCCCCGCCCCCTACTTCCAGCAGCCAGGCGCAGGGGCTGGGGAAGGCCCCCACCTTCCCCAGCCTGGTCACTCCTGGTGCCTGGTGGTGGCCACAGAGAGGTCTCCTGACACCGCCAAGAGAGAGAAAATAGCTCCAGCGATGGCGACAGGACTCGAGGAGCTTAACTTTTCATCCCCCCCTTGTGGCTGCCAAAAGAAGGAGAGAGCCTGCCCAGCGCAAGAGCTGGGGTTGCGGCCTGGATTCACCACCATGAGGCGGCTCGGGGGCTCCCTCCTGCCGCCTCTGTTCCTGCTGGGGCTGCAGCTAGGAGCTCTTCTCTATGAATGGGGTAAGCGCTGGTGATGGACTCCTCCTTTCCCACACTCCCAACTGCTGCTGGGTGCCGAGGAGGCAGACAAGTGGGCCAGGGGGCAACTGAGATGGGGCCTGTATAGAAAAATTGCTTTCTGCTTTCTATATCCACATGCCTTCTCCTGTGATTACATTATGATAACATGCTGTGTCTTATTTCCTGTTGCAAGCCAAATGGTGAGGCCACATGGCCTCAATAGCCAGGCCATAAACCCACATTCTTTCACACTTTCATGCCAAACGCCAGACCTCGTGGCTACACTTTCTGGCCCACTTGCGACCAGTCACATACACAATGAAGTAGCTGGAGTTTGGGTCAGATGACTGCAGGCGGTGTCCCAAACTTATAGCCTATCCCCACACACAGCTATGGCAACCAACAATTGGGCACACCCATGCCCACTTGCAATTGGCTGATGGTCACATCTAATTTGTGACTGGAATTGGGGTATAATTGTTTGATCCCTATGGGAGTGAGCTCTTCTTCCTGTTTTCGAGTCTCTTGCTCTTGCTCTCTCCCCTGTCATTATCCATTTTATTGTACCTGAAATGCTGTCTCTTGGAAGACAAAAAGGCCTGCTTTGTGACTTGGAGCACATGGGGTGCAAAAATGGGATTTCCCTTCAAAATCCCATGGACTATTCTGGACTGTGGATGTTCCTGATGTGGTGACTATGTATCTTCAATGTGTAGTTAAGGCAAATTGCCCTAGCCTTTGTTATTTTTGTAATCTCTGGTAGTCTATGCTAAGGTCTGTACTGAATAAAGATCCTTCTTATTGCTAATTTGTCTCTGGTGTTGTAACTTGAACTCCAAGGCTAAATCTTGTGGCTAACCCTGACCACTTAAGCTACCTTTGTAAGAGTAAAAGTGTGCATCTCTGGATTTAGTTGCTAATGTGTTCTGTCCCAGATGCCAACTAAGAAAAGTACAGGATTCCCTCCCATCCCTGGACTTGCCTGGGTGGGCTAATCCTGTACAGGTCCATTCAGGGCAGATGGAAAATCCATTCCAGCCCCCACTGCCCACTCACTGGGGTCTGAAGGGTGGCCTTTGAAGCCGGGAAGTCACCCTGCGGCTTGCTGCCTGGGGCTCTGGTCTTAGCAGCAGGCACTTGGCACATACCCCAAGACGCTCTGCCCTCTTCTCCTGGCTCGTGCCATTGGTTTTTGCTGAATGCACTGAAACTCTGATTTCTCACTAGCCGCTTCTCTGCCCTCACGTTTCCCTTTGCCCCGATCACATTAGTCAATTTCCCACTACTTGCTGTGCGGCCATATTTTGCCCCACAGCTTCACCCGATTTCCTTCGTGTCTACTCGATCCTCAAAAAACAGAATTGAGTAGAAGCGGGGAAAATCGGGCAAAGCTGCAGGGCGAAATGCAGCTGCGCAGCAAGTAGTGGGACATTTTATGTGATCGGGGCAAAGGGAAACATGAGGGCAGAGCAGCGGCTAGTGAGAAATATCTCTCTTGCTCATGTGAAGCCTGGCTCTCCTCATAGTCCCACCCACGACTCATGCAGTAACTGTAGAGACTTGGGAAACCGCCTCCTTTTTCTAACTTGAAAGCCCCAGGATGAGGATGAGCTGTTCACTCTCAGTGAAATAGGTTCCCCAGTTGAGCTCTGGCTCGGATTAAGCCCTCGCTCTTTTGCAGCAGGGTGGAGTGGTGAGATTGCTAATTTGCAAGCAGTGTTTGAGTGTTTCTGACGCCAGCATACAGGCCATCCTGTTGAGTTAACTACCTGCTTTCTTCCCTACTTGGCATTGTCTTTGTCACATCCATCTCTCTCTCTTCTCTCTCTCTCTCTCTCTCTCACACACACACACACACACACGTGCACGCACCCTTATTGCTGGGGAATTCTGGGTCTCAATCTACATTGTTTTTATGTATACTATATTTTGATAGAACTTTTCTATCAAAGCCTAAAAAGCTTCGTTGTTGTAACCAGGTCAGATCCCTACAAATCCACAGCAAAGGTGGATCTTGACTTCCTTCTTGTGTTCTTTCTGTGAAACATGGCTTTTCTACAAGGCAGCCTTCCCTTTTGATGTGTATGGTGTGGCTGCCTCCTCTGAAGTTGATTTAATAAATTTGGGTTCTATGTGTGGTAGCCTCTGTTGTGTGTTGGGACAGCAGCCCTTCCTCAGTAGGAATGCAGCTGCTCTTCCTACTAGACAAGCCCCTTAAAGGTACAGCCTTGATTTGGTGGATTCTTTCAGCTCTCTTGTTTTCTAAAATCTGGTGGTCTTAAGAATACTTAAAATACTTACTTAAAATTTATAGCGGAGGACACACTGTACAAGACAATGAGGTTGGGAACAGTAAGGCATTTAAATGGATCCCTCCTCCACCTTTTTCTACCTGTTCTTTAAAGGACAACTCCCTGTGCTTTTACTATGCTGCATTAAAAAAATAACATGTAGGAAGTTGTAAAAAGTTCATTAATTGATGCAGAGTGTATTGTTGGTGCTAAATACATGATGGTGGTATAGTAATAATTGTGTTGGAAAAAATTACTAAGCTGTTCATTACAAATTTTTAAAGAGATGATCATACAAATGGCAGACATACATCTTTAATTTTTGTCTGCTGCCATCTTATTTCATCTGCTTGCCTCTCCAGATGTTGATCTGAAGTTGCAAGAAGTTTCTGCCTTAGAAGTATTGACTCCCATCATTTTCAGAAGCATGGGCCCCAGGGCACAGTGAGGCTGTGTTTAGATCTTAAACAGTTCCTTTGACTTAGAATCTTGCTTGCATGTACACATAAACGGTGGTAGGATGGAAAATATGGAATAGAATAGGCTGAATTTCAATTTCTTTTACTGCTAAATGGAGGAACAAATTTCTTTACCTAGTTCTATGAGAGAGTAGAGGGAGAACTTAAAAGCTAGAGTATTGCTTAGCTAGAGGACTGAGAGGAATTTTAGTTTGGCTGTTACCCAGGTGCTTCTAGTTAATGTGTCCTGGCAGTTAATGACTGTGTGGGGGATGGTTTGCTGTAAAGTGCAGGTCATTTGTCATGGTTGCTTTTAAGTGGTGGTGTGTTGATGTCTAGAGAAGGCACTGTATGCCATGTTAACTTGGGGAAAGCAATATGTATGATTGATACCCCATTCTAGTATTCTTTTATTGAATTTCCATTTGTGAGAGGACCCTGGGATTTATGTTTAGAGTTTAGACTATATACAGTAGTCTGAACATGGTTGATCATTCTTTGCTTTTATAAACAGAGCTTCCAATATGTCACAATACATCTTTAAGGTGCCATAGTTTAATATGGTTATGTGTTTGTTGTCCCACTATTATTCACAAAAAATATGCATTAAAGTTATTACAGTGATGAGTGGGAAACTCTTTCCATATAAGGTTGGTGTGTCCCATTGAAAGTGGGCCATTGCCATTCATAGGATTGGGCTGCACCTTTATTTGCTCTGAGCTCAGGGTAGCTGAATCTCAGATGCCCATTTTCTCCATATTCATTTTCAGCTTTAATACAGTGCTTGGGAAAGATTTAGATATCAGGCTTCAAATCTCAAGCCATTACATCTTCACATTGGGATGATCACTGCATTTCAAGGGGGGTCAGGTTAATAATGCCTTCAATGGGTCCTTTAAAAAGAATTGTGTCAAAGAGGTTCCAGAACTCTGTCCTGGCATGTTTCCTCAGAAAAAAAGCCCTGGGAATTGTCTTGCTCACAGCAACAGGCAAAGCTTAGCTTGTATTCACTTGAAGAAGGCAACTTGGTTATGTATTTAATATTATTTAGTGTTATTATATGTGTCATGTGTGTAACTCTGTTTTAGGCACACCTCTCTCTCAAGTGGTCAGGTTAGTCATAATTTACTTGAGAAGGGAGGATGTCTTTTCCAGATAGTAGATCTGCTAGCCCTGTGAAACATGGAGTGTGCAGAATCTGTACCACTTGCTGGAGTGTTTGCAAGTGACTAAAAGAAACTTGCATGAGATTGTGGCTTTTCTTCCATTATTAAAGGTTTTTGCTGAGCATATAAATAAAGCTGCGATCTTGCACAAGTGTGGCTGGATGACCACACTTCTGGTAACATGGGGGTGTGGCCTAATATGCTAATGAGCTGTGCTGTCATGGGATGTGGTCTAATATGCTAATGAGTCCCTGCTATTGGGTGTGGCCTATTATGCTAATGAGTTCCTGCTGGGCTTTTCCTACAAAAAGAGCCCTGCTTGTGGGCATGACCCTGCTCCCCTCTGCATGCATAAATTGTATGTGGTTTTCAACACCTGAGATGGTTTCAGATGGTTGATTTCACATACGGTGAAATTTGAAAACTAGATAGGAGCATGTATGTTACTTAACTGGAACTATTCTTTTTTTATGAGTGGCCACACCCTTTCCTATCCAGGAGAATTATGCCCTGAAGGTGCTAACATTGTTTCTCTTCCATTGCAGGGTGAAGCTGATGGTACACTGACTAAGGTGAGGAGGTGTCAGCAAGCTGCCATTCAGTGTATGTTCTATTCTACATGTTTCATTGAACTCTGGTCATCCCCCCCCCCCACTATATCCTCCTGTGTAGGTGTTTACTTTCTTTTGCTTGCTACAATGCGGAACTGCTCAAGGTCAACCAGCTGGAGGTGGGATGGAGTTATGGCGTTGCTCTGCTTATTATGTATTTGATGCCTGCAGGGGTCTTTTTGAAGAAAAAGAGCTGCCGGAGCTCATTAGCATAACTCATTAGCATAACTCATTAGCATAACTTATTTGCATATGCCACACCCCCTGACATCACCGGAAGTGGGTCAGAAGGCCACACCCCCTGACATCACCGGAAGTGTCAGAAGGCCACACCCCCTGACATCACCGGAAGTGGGTCAGAAGGCCACACCCCCTGACATCACCGGAAGTGAGCAATTTGGCTACTGCATAAATTAGTTTGCTCTGGAGGCATCTTTCCTGAATTAAGACAAAAATGTATGAGCCGGAGGCTAAAAATTTTTTAGCTAGCTTGCAGTTAGAGGAAACACTGGACAAAACCCAGGTGCCCTCAGGAAGTCCACCAGCAGGGCCAAAACTCCAGGACCCCTCCCACTCTTGCCCCCCAAGCACCAAGAATGCATAGCATCACTGCCCCAGACAAAAGAACATAAGAGAAGCCATGTTGGATCAGGCCAGTGGTCCATCCAGTCCAACAATCTGTGTCACACATCAGCCAAGAATACCAGGTGCCCCCAGGAGGTCCGGCAGTGGGGCCAGAACACCAGAAGCCCTCCCACTGTCCCCCCCAAGCACCAAGAACACAGAGCATCCCTTGCCCCACACTGAGAGTTCCTATCTATACCTTGTGGCTAAGAGCCACTGGTGGACTACCAGCAGCATAGAAGGCCTGCCCCTAGCACTGCATCAGCCTATTATTGTAAGGTAAGC
>NW_015172581.1:89650-156786 GCF_001447785.1 Gekko japonicus
GTCCCGGCCGCTGCGCGCAGCTGGGACGAAGGATCAAGGGGTTGGGGGGTGGGCGCAGCGGCCGGGAGAAAGTTCGCGGGGCTTGGGGGGGTGGGCCTTATCAAGAGGGTTGGGGGGGCTTCGTCCCGGCTGCTGCACATGGCCGGGAGAAAGTTCGCGGGGCTTGGGGGGGTGGGCCTTCGTCCCGGCCGCTGCGCGCAGCCGGGACGAAGGATCAAGAGCGTTGGGGAAGGTCGGCCCTCCTCCAAACTGCTCCATGCAGCTGGGAGGAAGCATCGACGGGGTGGGGTGGGGGAGGAAGGCAAGACCGGGGAAGGTGGGCTCGGCAGCCTACTTACCCTCCTTTTGCTTCGTCCTCATTCTCCAACAGAATGAGGATCGAAGCAGAGGGCGGGTGAAGAAGGGGGCGGGGCTTCACCACGTGACCGCCCCGCCCCCGGGAGGATCGCTTCCGGAGCGCCGTGCCGGAGCGCTCCCCCCCGATGAGACCCCTGGATGCCTGAGAACTGAACTTGTGTTTATGTTGTAGAACCGTTGTGTTCCCAAGGAATTGGGCGCTAGTTTTATCTACATTCCCGCCAGCGGGAACTGGACTCATTGGTCCTGACATGATTCAAGTTCCTTTATTATGTTACCCTTTGGGGTCTGTAGTCATTCCTAACAATTCTTGTGTTCCTGATCTAACCATCGCTTTATAATAAATTCTACTTTGTTCATCAACCGTGGATTTATTTCGAATGCATGGGGAATCGGACAGGAGGGTGCAAAAACTGCCACCTGGAGCCCCCCTTGTGGCATTGGGGCACCCCTTTTGCTGCATGGAGGCCCCTGCAGGACAGCTGATGGCCCTTCATTCTGCCATGACACAATGTTGCCGGCTGCTCCTAAATCTGTTTTGGTCCATACGCAGGTGTCGATCCAACGGAGAAAGGTAAAACTCCAACCACAAATCTTGGAGCATAAGAGGGGCATTAGAGGGGCCCAAGAGGTATGTACTTGAGGGGGGAGCAGCAACAGGGTGTTGTGATGTGGAAGGGGAGGATACTCCATCCCCGAATCACTGCTGTCAGAGTCCTCCTCTCCAAAGAGTGTTAGCAATTGCTGGTATCTGGGCAGTGCTAACAACTCTGTTGCTGCTGTGGAGAACCCCAGGAACAGATCATGGGGAAAAGGCTCCAAGACCCCCGGTGATTCCCTGCTAGGGCCAGGCTCTAGGGGGCTGGCAGTATGGGTTTGGTGCCCAGAGATAGGAGCCTGTGGTACTTCTTTGCCCCCCACCAAAAAGCACCCTTTGCTCCCACTATCACCCTCATAGCACAGAGGTATTCATAATCAGGAGGGTATAAATGTGAGTCCTCAGCCGAGGTACCCAGTAGCTATGCCCCTCTGTTCAGTGTGAAAAGAGAGACAGGATGGCTCAGAGCCCTGAGCCCACCTAACATCCAAACCCCAGCAAAAGAGAGGAGTTCACAAAGAGGAGGGTATAAATGTGGGTCCTCAGACAAGGTACCCAGTAGCTAAGCCCCTCCACTTGGCATGAGCAGAGAGACAGGGTGGCTCAGAGCCCTGAGTCCTCCTAACTCCCAAACCCCAGCATGGGAGAGGAGTTCACAATCAGAAATGAATGGATACACTCTGCTTTCAACAAGTTCCCTGCCTCTCTGTCTAACTGCCAACAGCCAACAGTGGAGAGGGTATGGAGATGAGCTGAGGGCATATATAGCATTCTGATCCCATAGAGCAGAATGGGAACCCTGTTATTGGCAGCGAGCAGTGCCTGTTAAGCTTTGGAGGACCCTTATTGTTGTTTCCAAGGCTGGAGAAGTTGCCCGCCCCAATGCTTTGAAATTTTGTAAGCATTTTAATTGAGCAGAGATAGTCTGTCTGGAAATGCATCCATTCACAAACCAGCACAAACTACCATGAAAAACATGAAAATTCATGGAATGTTCGTGCCAGTCACTCTTCCACAAATACTGCCTTGTGAACCATGAACCAGCCAAAATTAGTGATGAACTTTAGTTCATGAGTTGTTTTGTGCCCATTCCTAGTCTTTGGATGGCAGTGGCAATGCCCTTCCCTGTCAGACCAAACAAGGAAGCAGAGGTGACAGCGGCAGGGCACTGCACCTGGGCCAGGTGTGGCCCAGATGATGGAGGGGACTCTGGCTCCTTGACAGGTCCCCAGGCACAAGGCTCATGTCTGGCACAGCCCATCCATCCCACCCTTTCTTCCATGTGGGCAGCAATTGTGTGGGAGAAGCTGGAGAGCTGTTGCGAGTGGTGGGATGCCTTTTCCAGGGGGCAGCAATTGATGGAGTGACTGGCAACATCTATGTGGCTGCTAGGCACATGGACGGTCTTCTTGCCATAGCAAGGAATATAGCTGAGAGACAAGGATGCATCAAGAGGTTGCTGGGGCACCTGTCTGAGTCTCTCTTGGCCCCCAGTGCCCCCTGCCCCTCCTTCTGTTGTGCCTTTAGCAGCAGTGACACATGGGTTGGCATGGGTATGCCCTGGACAGCATGGGTGGCATGCAGGTTGGAACAGGGACACCCTGAATGGTACTGGTGCCTTCTGGATGCCATGGCTATCCACATACTTGTCCATCATCACCCTCTGAGTCCCTGTGGATTCTGTGTGTGGAGCACCACCATGGGATGTCCATGGGGCTGACAGTTGATGCTCCACTGGCTTGTAACAGGAGCTGGTCTCTTTAAGGGAGTGTGTGCAGCAGAGGATGAGCATCCCTCCTGTAGCCCACTCCTTTCCTCCCCCTGCCAGTGATGGATGCTTGGCTCAGCCTGCTTGATTCATGACTCCTGTGGGTCCTGCCTTTCTTGTCTGTCATGCTGCAACAAAGACAGAGTCGAATCGCCATGGATGCTGCAGTGGCAAGTGGCCATCAACTCTGTTGGGGCACTTTCCCCCCATTTGACTGCTGCATTACTATCCCTTTAGGGAGGCAACTAGCTGCATTGCAGCTGTACCACTGTTGGCCGCTGCAGAGCAGGTGCAACACAGGATTGTTCTGCTCGAGACTTAACCTCGGTTACTATTGGGGATGAGGACTGAAGAGTTAAGATAACACATTGACTTCCTGATATCCTTGAAATAATAATTGTAGTCCCTAAATCAATAACCCAGAAATTTTAAAAATGGTATTTACCTCCAAATATCTGCTTAGAGGTGACCATAATAGACATATATTTGACATATGAACTCAATATTCATGTCAGAACAATCACCTCTGGACTGAAATACATGAAAGACTTATAAACAACTGGCTGAATCAATAACAGGTTTCCCCCCCCAGCTACTCACTTCTTCATCTGGCCGTGTCTTTCTCCTTGCACAACACAACTGAGATATTTGCTTCTGATCTGGCCCAGTTCTTAACTTTGTGGGCTATGTCGGGAACATGTAGCATCTCTTAAGATGTTTTCACACAATACTCCTCATGAACTAGGTCTATTCACTGGGAAAGCTCTATATAACCAGAGAATAATTCACTTGAACAGGCTTTAGCTGACCTTGGTGCTTTTCAGCCAGCCAGAGGCAATACAGTCATGATAGTGATTAAATAAGCCTGTAAAACTGAGCACTTTCTACTTGGAGACCTCAATAACTTTTATATGCTGCATCATTCATGTGTTTGTACACATTTCATGATATTCACTGCCATACTATCTAAAATCCTCTTGTACAATAATGATTTTATCACTGAGAGAAAAGATGATGATGATTATTTGGTGGGAGCTACAGAACAATATGCATTAAAGTTCAAAACTAGGGATCATCTTGAAAGTGTGCTACTGTTTTGTATAGCAGTAGCCTATGATTTTTACAATAAAGACATTCTCAGAAAGTTAATATTTCCATACTGTTTTAGTTCTATTAATCATGATACTGAGATCTTTGTAAAGAATGTGTTTGAAATTACAATACCATTTTCTCTTGAACAAAGCATACTCATGTTTGCAATATAACATGAGTAGATTTTAAGTGTATTTGGATATGAGCTGGTAAGCTGCTGTAACTCTATCTCAGAACTTACTAGACTGCTAGCACTGAAGGGGAAGTTTCCCCAACATTCTGGTTAAATTTGGAAGGCTGTGAAAAATATACATCTTATCCACTATGGTGGAAAGTCATGCTGGAGAAGATTGAGATGGGGGATTTATAGGAAAGATAGGCCCTGATTAGTGTTTACCCATGTTACTCCCTTACCTTTGGGAAAGTATATTTATATTTTGGAAGGAGGAATTCGCAAGGAGGGGGCATTCACTTATATATGCATATGTGCCCACTCACACTTTTTTGCAAGTATCCTATCAAATGCTCAAAAATGCTTATCACATGTCTTGTTGAGGCATTTGGAGGTAGAAGAAAGTATCAGGGGATTGCTTCAAATCATTAATCATGGACAAAATGCAAAGGGATGCTTTTGGGACATATTAGTATGGGACCTATCCTGTGGGGTTCCACAAGGTGTACTCCTATCCATCATGCTAATTAACCTCTACATAAAGCCTTAGGACATAAAGTCCTTAGGAACCCAGCTGAGTTCTGAGAAGCAGCAGGAGATAGAGCTGCTAGAGAGGTTAGTTTTTTAAAATTTGCTTTCAGTTGAGGTGATTTACCTGAGGGTACTGTGCGGGAGGACTGGGAGTGTGTGGGCGAGTTTTAAGTTGATGCAGAGTCCTGGCTGCCTGAGAAAGGGTGAGAAAGGGTGATTGTTTGACTGTAATTGGATTGCCTGGGTGTAATCTGAACAGCTGCTGGCCCTGCCCTCCGCTGGGTGAGACTTCTATTTAAGGCTGCACCTCGCCAGAGGCATGAGTCTCTAGCACAAACTGAAGGGTGAGAGCCAAAGGGCTCTTGGCCTGTGGCTCTTAGACTAGGGACTCCTAGACTAGGGTCTCTGTAAGAAGCCCATGAAAGGCCAGAAAGCCAGGGCCTTAGTCTCCTTGTGTTCCCAGTAAGGTAAGTAGACTTCTACAAGAAGAACCACATAATTATGAAGGGTTTTAAAAGGGGCATTATATATAATTATTTTGTAAAAAGCAATTATGAAGGCAGAATGCCAGCAGTGGGTTGGGGGCTATCTAGTGTTTTGCACGGAGTGTCACATGTATGACTGTCTGCCCACTGGACAGAAATCTTGGGTGTGTGTCTGGTGCAAGGAGCTCCTGGTTCTCAGGGAACAAGTTTGCATCCTTGCGGCCAAGGCAGCTGACCTGGAGAAGCAGAGACAGTCAGGCGCATAGAGAAGACTCTCGGAGACTTGTTAGATATTCCCACTCTGAAAATGGCAGCCCCGCCACTGTCAGGGAGCATGAGGGTCAAGAGGAAACAGGGCACCATACTGATGATAAGGGGAATGTGTCCTCAGAAGGGATATTGGGGGATAGCCGACAGGAGATGAAAAGTCTCTGCTTTGGGAAGGCTCATCTCAAAGAGATGAAGGGGTAGCTGTTACTTTTCTACAAGGATGTCCCGGTCCGATGGCCTCGGGACTCTGACCACACCCCGCTGATACCCCCAGCCGTCAGACTTACCGGGAGCACCCCAGTCACAGACGAAGCCAGGACGACATGGCACGACAGGCATCGTCTGTGCATGGGAGTCACATGGCCCTGGCTGGGCTCGCTCACAGAGCCGGGTGCCTCAAGGAACCACACACGGCAGTGGCGCAAGGGACGGGAGGGAACAGCTGACGGCTGACGCCCACACTTGGAGTGCCCTACACCCTGGCCCAGCTCAAACCACGCCCTAGACGCCAGGGTGGCATCTGGGCTTATCACAGGGGGTGGGGCTGGGTGGACGGGGGAAGTGGCAGGGAAAGAAGGTGGTGCTGAGAGCTGGGGAAGGAATAAAAGAAGGGGAAAGTGAAGGGGCCGGGGAGGAGTAGAAATGTGCAAAAGGCAAGAAGAGAGTGAGCGAGAGTGAGCCTCCTGAGAGCACCTTGCACAGGGCAGAGGGACCTATGGGGTGAAGCCAACCTCATCCCCTGCTCATCTGAGGCCCCAATGCTTCCCTGCCTTCAGCACCCCGGCTCGCAGGACCAACAACCCCACCCAGAGGGATGCACCATGGCCACGGGAGGCACCATACCCAGGATGCAGGGGGAGCAGGACAGAGTGGTGGAGAATGCGGGTCAGTCCCCCATCTACCAGCCCCACCAGGGTGACAACCACTGAATGCATGTCAAGGGTCAGCCGCCACAGGCTTTGACGCCAGCCCGCTTACTTCCTTGGAGGATTCTGAAGGGTCCAAGGACAGCCAGAACTTGGTGAAGGTTCGGCCGCCACCCGCAGTGACCACCACCACACCGACCATGGACTTTACACAATTCGGCCAGTGGCTGGCCAAGCACCAGGCACAACTCCTGAGGGACCTCTCGCAAAAGCAACAGACAGCCCAGGTGGCTCTGGTGCAAGAGCTCCAATGGGCGGTGCTCGGGGCACCAGCACGGGGTGGGGCCAGTGGTGCAGGTGGACCCATCAGAGGCCCATGGCCAGCCCTCACCAAGCTAGGGCTGGAGGACAAAATAGAGGCCTACCTGGAAGCCTTCGAACAAGCCGCTGATTTGGCCCAATGGCCGAGGGACCAATGGGCCCACATCCTAGGACCCTATCTCTCCAGTGAAGCCCAGGCTGCCGTAGAAGCCTTGGAGCTAAGCAGAGCAGCCAATTACTCTAAAGTAAAAGAGGCCATCCTGGACCGGCTGGAAGTTACCCCCGAGACCCACAGGCAGCAATTCCAAGCCTTCCAACTACAAGGCCCGGCACGGCCCTGCGCCATCATCGCAGCCTTTAAATACTCGGCTTTGGATGAGACCAAGTAAGTAGTAGAGCTTGTAGTTCTGGAGCAGCTCCTCCAGATCCTGTCCCCCCTGCACGTGACATTGGATCGCCTGCTGGAAACCCACCAAGTTCAGTGAGGCCCAGGAGCTTTGGGAGAATTTCCAAGTGGCGGAAGGCCACGAGAGCAGCCCAGTGACGCCATCCGGCCAGGGTAAGGCAGGCTGCTGCCTGGGAAAATGACACAGGGCCAGCAGGCGGGCCAGGGACAGGACAAGGGGGGCGCCCCGGGAGAGCCAGACCCAACCCCACCCGTGGTGGGACAACAGGAAGCAGTGGCCAGCCTCGCTGGCCTCCCCCTCCACCCCTATGGCGGGGCAACATTGGCTGCGGGATCCTGCTGAGAATCATCCAACCGTACCCAGTCCTATTTGTGCTGTGGGAGACACCTCAAGCCTCGATTGGCTTCTCCCTGTTCGAGCTAGTGTATGGCCGCCAACCACGAGGCATCCTCAGGGTGATAGAAGTTCTACCGCCCGAACAAGGGAAGGAAACCACTGAGGATCTCTGTGCATACGTCCGCCAGTTGAGGGAACAGCTGGCAGCAGTCCGCCAGGAAGCCTGGCCCAACCTGGAGCAGGCGCACGAGGCACAGAAACGTTGGTGAGACGTTGGGATCCGCTTGCATTCTTTTAAGGTCGGGGACCGGGTGTTGGTGGCCAGAGCTGTTATGGCCCCAGCCCAGGGGGACCCCTGGCATGGCCCCTTAACCATCATTCGAGTCCTGGGCCCTCTCTTGTATGAGATCCAGTATGGGCCCCAACCCAGGCAACAGAAGGCGGTCCACGCAAATGACCTAAAGGAGTGGCATGAAATGGACACCATGGTAGAGGGAGTACACTTATCCAGGGATCCCGATGAGTTGCATGATGGGATGCCCCCGTGGCACAACCAGCGAACCCCCCCCCGCCGAGCCCGTGTTGGACGAAGCCCTCTCTGAAGAGTAGCAATGCGACCTATGGCAGGTGGTGCGAGGCTGCCCAGGAGTCTTCTCCACCACCCTCGGGTGTACCCCCCCTGGTGGTCCATCACATTCCAATGATCCCTGGTCAGGTAGCCCGGGTGCCTTGGCAGCCGGTGGCCCCAAAGCTTCAAGAAGACATAAGTAGAGGTGATGTGTCAATTGGACATCATTGAGCCATCCCAGAGAGCCTGGAGGAGCCCCATAGTCCTGGTGCCAAAACCCGACAACAATGTCCGTTTCTGCATTGACTACCGTGAGGTCAATAAGATTGCACAGTTTAACACCTATCCCATGCCTCGAGCCGACCTGTTGATCAATCCACTCGGCACGACCATATACCTATCAGCGCTGGACCTGACAAAGGGGTATTGGCAGGTGCCGGTACATCCCCCGGACCATGAGAAGACTGCTTTCATGACCCCATGAGGTTTATTTCAATTCAAGAGGATGCCGTTTGGACTCCACAGCGCAGCAGCCACTTTCTAAAGATTGGTGGATTGTGCCTGGGATCAGTGTCGGGAATTTGCACAAGCATATATTGATGACATCATTATTTGCAGCCCGGACTGGGACACACACCTATCCCATCTCCAACAAGAGCTGAAGTATCTTGGGTATTTTGTCAGGCCAGGGGTCATAAAACCGCTCCCAGATAAAGTAGTTTCCCTGGAAAGTCAACCGCAGCCCCACACTAAACGGCAGCTCTGACAGGTTTTGGGATTCGTTGACTATTATAGTCAGTTCATACTGCGATTCGTCTCCATAGTGAGTCCCCTCACCGACTGCATACAAAGAACCCAACCGAACCAGATCTCCTGGGGCCCGAGGAGAACACCGCTTTCGAGACGTTGCGCACCTGCCTCTCCCGGGACTCCGTCTTACAGAACCCAGACTTCCAACGCCCCTTTCTCTTGCACATGGGGCTCGGTGCCATGTTATTTATTTATTTATTATTTAATTAATTAATTAATTAATTTTTTATCCCGCCCTCCCGCCGAAGTGGCTCAGGGTGGCTTACAACAATAAAACAACAAGCAATACCTCTAAAACAATCTATACAGCACAAGAAGACAATGGCAGTGAATGACTACCTTATCAGTAACCCCTTCCAGCTCATCGTGGACCACGCCCCCTTACTATGGCTAGCCCGAATGAAAGATTCGAATCTGCGGATCCTCCGATGGCATCTCTCACTGTTGCTTTTCCATTTCACAGTATGGCACCAGGTGGGAGCAGACCATCACTTGGCCGACTACTTGTCTCAACTCTTTGAGATGATACAGACCCTGCAGGTGCAAGGGTGTATGTGTGTCCCGGTCTGATGGCTTCGGGACTCCCACCACACCCCGCTGACACCCCCTGGCTGTCAGACTTACCCCGAGCACTCCAGTCACAGATGAAGCCAGGATGACGCGGCACGACAGGCATCACCTGTGCGTGGGAGTCACACCGCCCCGGCCGAGCTCGCTCACAGAGCCGGGTGCCCTGAGGAACCACACATGGCGGTGGCAGCACAAGCGATGGCAGGGAACAGCTGACAGCTGATGCCCAAACCTGGAGCGCCCTACATGCCGGCCCAGCTCAAACCATGCCCTAGACACCGGGGTGGCATCTGGACTTATCACAGGGGGTGGGGCTGGGAGGACAGGGGAAGTGGCAGGGGAAAGTGGTGCTGAGTGCAGGGAAGGAATAAAAGAAGGGGAAAGTGAAGGGGCCAGGGATGAGTAGAGACATGCACAAGGCGCGGAGAGGTTGAGAGAGAGAGAGAGAGAGAGAGAGAGAGAGAGAGAGAGAGAGAGAGAGAGAGAGCCTCCTGAGAGCACCTTGCATGGGGCAGAGGGACCTACAGGGTGAAGCCAACTCTGTCCCTTGCTCATCTGAGGCCCCAATGCTTCCCTGCCTTCAGCGCCCTGGCTTGCAGGACCAACGACCCCGCCCAGAGGGATGTGCCATGGCCACAGGAGGTACCACACCTGGGGTGCAGGGGGAGCACGACAAATGAAATGGATTAGAATTGTCCACTGAGACTGTGGCTAATGATATGGACTGCCTGGCAGGATCTCGAGGGAGCAAGAGAAAGGTTGCATACTTAACATACATGGGAAATTATAGGTATTTATATACAAATGCTAGAAGTGTCCGAGGTAAAATTGGGGAGTTGGAATGCTTGGTGTTGTGAGAGAAAACCGACATTGTGGGTATTTCAGAAACTCAGTGGGATACAGTGATTCCTGGTTATAAATTATATCAGAAGGATGGGGGAGAAGGGTTGGAGGTGGGATGGCTCTGTATGTCAGAGAGGGTATACAGTCCAGTAAGAGAATTGGATTAGCTTCTGGAAATGCTATGGATTGAAATAGTGGGCCCAAAAGGAAGCTTAATACTGGGAGTTTGTTATCACCCACCAGATCAAAAGATAGAGGAGGATTATAAAATGATGAATGAATTAAAGATAGCAGCTAGATGAAATAACTGTGTTGTAACAGGTGATTTTAACTACCCACACATAGATTGGGTCAATATGTGTTCAAGTCGGGGAAAAGAGGTTGAGTTTCTAGACACTCTTAATGACTGTGCTATAGAACAGATGGTCACAGAACCTACCATGGGAGAGGCAATCCTGGATTTAGTCCTAAATAATGCCCAAGACCTGGTGAGAGATGTAAAAGTGATTGCACTGTTTGGGAACAGTGACCATAATGTTATTGAGTTCAGCATTTGTATAACTAGGGAGTTGCCCAAACAGACTGACACAAACACTTTTAATTTTAAAAAGGGGTAACTTCTCTGAAATGAGGGGACATGTGAGGAGGAAACTGAAAGGAAAACTAGAAAGAGTCAAAATCATTGGGGAAGCTTGGAGACTATTTAAAACTACAATCCTAGAAGCTCAGGTAGAATAAATACCGCAGGTTAGGAAAGGCACAAATAGGTATAGAAAAAGGCCTGCATGGTTAACAAATAATGGAAGCTGTAAAAGGTAAGAAGGATTCCTTTAAGTGGTGGAAAGCTAGTCTCAGTGAGGTTGATAAAAGGGAACACAGGCTGTTGCAAATAAAATGCAAGTCTGTGATCAGGCAGACAAAAAGGGAATATGAGGAGCATATCACAAAAAACATAAAGACCAACAAAAAAACTTTCTTCAAATACATTAGAAGCAGGAAACCACCTAGGGAGGCAGTGGGGCCCTTGGATGACCAAGGGGTAAAAGGAGTAGTGAAGGATGATAGGGAAATGGCTGAGAAGCTGAATGCATTTTCTGTCTCTGTCTTCACTGTGGAAGATGAGAAGTGCTTGCCCACTCCAGAATCGCTGATTTTAGGAGGGGTGTTGAAATACCTGAGTCAGATTAAGGTGATGAGAGAGGAGGTCCTATGACTGATAGACAACTTAAAAACTGATAAATCACCAGACCTGGATGGCATACATCCAAGAGTTCTGACAGAACTCAAATGTGAACTTGTGGATCTCCTGACAAAAATATGTAACCTTTCATTACAATCTGCTTCCATTCCTAAAGACTGGAAAGTAGCTAATGTCACTCCCATCTTTAAAAAGGGTTCCAGAGGCATTCCAGGGAATTACAGACCAGTCAGTCTGACATTAATACTGGATAAGTTGGTGGAGATCATTATTAAGGAAAGAATTAGTAGGCACATTGATGAACAAAGACTCAGAATGGGTTCTGTAAGGGAAGATCTTGTCTCACTAACCTCTTACAGTGTTCTTTGAGGGAGTGAACAAACATGTGGACAAGGGGGACCCAATAGATGTTGTTTACCTCAACTTCCAGAAAGCTTCTGATAAAGTTCCCCATCAAAGGCTCCTAAGTAAGCTCAATAGTCATGGGATAAAAGGACAAGTCCTTTTATGGATCAAAAACTGGCTAAGTAATAGGAAACAAAGTGAGTATAGATGGGCAATTTTCACAGTAGAGGGTGGTAAGCAGTGGGATCCCACAGGGCCCAGTACTTGGTCCAATGCTTTTTAACTTGTTCATTAATGATTTGGAGTCAGGAGTAAGCAGTGAAGTGGCTAAATTTGCAGATGATGTGAAATTGTTCAGGGTGGTGAAAACCAGGGAGGATTGTGATGGCACTCCAAAGGGATATGTCGAGGATGGGTGAGTGGGCATCAACGTGGCAAATGAAGTTCAATGTGACCAAGTGCAAAGTGATGCAAATTGGGCCCAAAAAATCCTAACTTTAAATACACGTTGATGGGGTCCAAACTAGCAGAGACTGACCAAGAGAGAGATCTTGGAGTCGTAGTAGATAACTTACTGAAAATGTCGAGACAGTGTGCGACTGCAATTAAAAGGGCCAATGCTATGCTGGGGATTATTAGGAAGGGAACTGAAAACAAATCAGCTAGTATCATAAATCAATGGTGCAACATTATTTGGAATACTGTGTACAGTTCTGGTCACCACACTTCAAAAAGAATATTATAGCATTGGGAAAAGTGCTAAAAAGGGCAACTAGAATGATAAAAGGGTTGGAATACTTTCCCTATGAAGAAAGGGTAAAGCAGTTGGGGCTCTTTAGCTTGGAGAAATGATGACTGAGGGGTGACATGGTCGAGGTTTACAAGATTATGCATGGAATAGAGCAGGTAGAGAAAGAAGTACTTTTCTCCCATTCTCACAATACAAGAACTCAATGAAATTGCTGAGCAGTCAGGTTAGAACAGATAAAAGGAAGTACTTCTTCACCCAAATAGTGATTAACACATGGAATTCACTGCTGCAGGAGGTGGTTGCAGCTACAAGCCTGGACAGCTTCAAGAGGGAATTAGATAAATATATTGAGGTCTATCAGTGGCTATTAGGAACTCTCAGTCTGGGGCAAGTGATGCACTATATTATTGGTGCTTGGGGGGAGGGGAAACAGTGGGAGGGCTTCTAGTGTCCTGTGTTGGACTGGATGGGCCACTGTGTTGGACTGGATGGGCCATTGGCCTGATCCAACATTGGCTTCTCTTATGTTCTTATGTAAAGCTCTACATAAAGCTCTTAGGACAAACCCTACCACTCAGCTGTTTGTTTTAAGTGACTGCAAGTGAAAAGCCACAGGGAGCAGAAAGCAGTGGTTTAAATTTTAAATGTCCCACAAACCAGTTTTGTTTATGAACTGGCATATCGGTTTGTGGTCCAGCCACGAAGCAAACTGTAAAAATGTGGTTTGTGCCCATCCCTACCTAAAAGTGAACAAATTGAAACTAAATTATTACAAGACAGAGGTAATGCTCATTGGGAAGGCAGAGATTTGAAGAATATTCCGCTTCCCACTCTTGCTGACTGAGTTAAAAGTCTAGGGGTCATACTGCATTCAACATTACTGCTGGAGGAGCAAGTTAATGCAGCCACAAAAAATCCCCCCCCCCAGTTTAACCTGGAAGCTGGCCTCCTATAGATTCACTGATCTGACCAACTGGATCAACACTATGTTGACTCTGAGACAAGAATACTGTAATGCATTCTACATTGGTCTTGTTCCAATGTCCATCAGAGACTCCAGTTGGTGCAGAATGCTGCAGCTCAGATATTATCAGGAGTTAGGTGGAGCATGCATATTATTCTCATCCTACAGTCATTCCATTGGCTATCCATCAACTACTGGGTTCAATTTATTGGCTATCACACACAAAGTACTTCATGGCCTTGGATCCTCATATCTGTGGGACTGCCTCTCTGTCTATGCTTCACCATGAAAGCTTTGCTCATTTGAATAGGGCCTTCTGCAGGTTCCACTCTGAAAATGAACACATGCATTCTCTGTTGTGTCCCCCACCTAATGGAATAGCCTGCCTAGTGAAGTGAGGAAGGCCCCCACTCCAAGCATTTTGCAAACTACACAAAACTGAATTATTCAGGAGGGCATTCTTATACTGGCAACAGGAATGTCTCATCTCTTGACTGTATTGATTCACACTGTGAAATCTGCCTTGAGTCTCAGTGAGAAAGGTGGATTATAAATAAATAAATTTGAGTGTTCAGTAGTGGTTTTAATTGAACATAATGTGAGCAGTTTCAGGTTTAACACAGGTTCAACACAAGCTCACCCATTTCTACATATCAGGTATTTTCCCTTGTGACAACTGGAGCTTTGGAAATGTTAATTTTATGGCTGATAGGGTTTTTTTTTTGTAGTACTTTCTCCTTTTCTTCCATACTTATATTCCCTTTTTACACTCTTAGCATCTGCACACTCTACAGGAGAAAGCATATAATCCAAAAGCGAGTTGTAGTGGTGTTTTAAAAACAGGATTACCTCATGGGAATTTTAGTGCTTAATGGATTCCTGTTTTCATACTACTGATACTAGGAAAAATAAAGAGTATAATGATTCTGATTGAGATTGATTTAGTGTAGTTAAAACTGTCTTGCAATGAATTTGCAGGGTTTCAGACAAAAATATTGTACAGCACTGCTACCTACAATCATCTAAACTAGAGATGACAAGACCAATTAGAGACATCACCAAGTCAACCTAGACACCTAAGAACTTAATCTATTTTGCAGTACTGATTGATTAGTGGAGAAAGTTGATCTGGAACTTATGGGGGGGTTCCTTTCCCTATACTGCTTGTTAATATTATCCACTTTGGCTTCCATTGACTCTTTTTTTATTTATAACATTTTAATGCCCCCTTTCCAGCCAATCAGATCCACAAGGCAGTGAACACTAAAAAAATAAATAAAATCAAAACATTTAAACAATTAAAAATGCAGTTAAAATTGTAAAATTCAATGAAAACACATAAACAAACAATACTAGAAGGAAGGACAATAACATATTGGGAGGATTCCAGATGAAGCAAAAAAAGGTCTTGATAAAAGACACCACTAGAGGAAAACAGATGATCCTCCCTGGGGAGGGAGTTCCAAAGTTTTGGTGCCATGACAGAGAAAGCCCTTTCTTGGGGTGTCACCTGTCTAGTCTCAGAAGCTGGTGGCAACTGAAACAGGGTCCCTGATGACCAAACAGAGCAGGTAGGTCCATATGGGAGAAGGCGGTCCTTAAGGTACTAAGCACAATATTTACATTCATCTTCTATTGTCTTTTTTAAATATAAAGGCAACAAATGTTTTATTTTATTTTATTATCTCATTTGTTGCTGAAAAGAGATCTGATTAACTAACTATTGCCTTTTATGAAGATTATCATTTCCCCATCTTCCCAGAAGGTATAGGAGCAACTTGAAACCAGCTCTTCCAGCCACAAATAGTTCAATTACACTTGCAATTTGGTGTAGTGGTTAAGAGTGGCAGACTCTAATCTGGAGAACTGGGTTTGATTCCCCACTCCTCCACACGCAGCCTGCTGGGTAACCTTGGGTCAGTCACAGCTCTCTCAGAGCTCTCGCTGCACCACCTACCTCACTGGGGGTCTGTTGTGGGGAGAGGAAGGGAAGGAGATTGTAAGCTGCTTTGAGACTCTGAGTGAAGGGTGGGGTCTAATTCTCCTCCTCCTCTGAGACCTTAACATCATGGCCAGAAATGTTAATTTTCTTCCTGTCTCTTTAACAAAATCCTCCCAAGGAAGAGGTCTAAACAACTGGAAAGCCTGCACACTGCTTTGCGATAGTGATTGTTTGTAATCTAATGTATCACAACTGATTTGTGATTTTTCTGTGGCCCAGCACAGCTACCTGTAGTCAGTGCTCAGTGCTAGTAGATGATCTGCAACTAATTTATAATCCCTTACAAGTATGCATGTTCCAAGATTATTTCTTGGCTAGAGTTCAAGGGAGTGGTAGTACTCTATACTACTTCCAGGTGTAACAGTAGACATAAATTTTAAGAGCAGTGGCAGTGTTTTAAATGCACATTTGCTAAATACACACTGCTGGCCTGGAAACAATTGCCTTGAGGTACAGAAAATATGAGTCTGTATGGCCTCTACCACACTTTAAAAATTACAATATTTTTCACCCCAGTTTTCTCATAAAGATCACATGGAAAGAAAAAACTGTTGAAATTTGAGATAAGAACTTCATATTTTCACTATCCCTAGTATTTACACGCTGTCATTCATACATTTACTGTATAAACTATGCAGACATGGTTTCTCTTCATAACAGGATTTGTATGTCAAAATCATAATTCACCTTAAATTGTTATAATTCTATATGGTAGGTGTTAGATTTTAGTATCAAGTCTAGGCATAAATACTAAGCATATTAATTATGCACTGGATGGGTTTCATTTCATTATTTCATCCAAGCCTGCCAACATGTCATACCTCCAGCTGTTGCTGAATTTCTGATAGCATAAGGTTCTTACACAGTGAATGATTTTATCCCTAGGTACCATATCACTGAATACACTATGATGATGAGGATGAAGTCATTCTAAGAAATTAACCAGAGCTTAATGTAAATACATTATTCCAGAATTTGAGATTGTGAGGGTCACTGGATTTTAATTAATGGACTACTTCAGTGATAACTCAACAATATAAATACAACGTGCCACTATGACTCAAAAGAAACTCGGCCTCATTTTACCTTTGAACAACAATGCACAGCAACCCAAGATATTCTGTTGTTGTTAGAATGCAGTCACTAAAGTTTGGCTTTAGCTGAATACATTCTAACTTGTTTCCTGAAACCCACAGGAACACATGGCAAAATTATTTTATGTACAGACATGGATTTACTCTAAATGGGGTATTAGTGTATTCTGTACTAAGACTGTGTCTATGTACAACAGTAAAATGAAAATCAGTCCTCAGTGAGTGAAGATCAGATTCACATAAGAATTCGTGAACAATAATCAGTCTCAAGGCAGGCGATACAGGATGCCAGATCAGATGAGGCCCAAATGACCCGTTGGTCAACTCTCAACCTCAGAATAGGTTTGATAAGTACCCTGCATCTTCTTCCTCTTTGTCTGATCAAAATCAGGAGGCAGATTTTGACATGGAGCGAGAAATAAGGGAGGTGAACAAAAGGAGAATGTTACGATACTGAGTGATTTTAACTACTCTCCTACTGATTGGCCAAATATGTACTTGAGTTATGCCAATGAAACAAGCTTTCTAGATATCATAGATGTCTGTGCAATTGGTCACAGAGCCAACTAGAGGAATAGCAACTCTAGACTTGGGACTGAGAAAGGCTCGAACTCTGGTGCAAAATGTAAATGTTGCTGCAGTGATTGGGAACAGTGACCACAGTACTATTAAGTTCAGCATTTATGTCAACAGAAAGTTGCCTCCAAAGTCTAACACAATCACTTGATTTCAAAAGAGGAAACTTTGCTAAAATGAGGGGAAGAGTCAGAAGGAAGTTAAAGAATTAAGACAGTCAAATTAATTAATTAAGAGAGACTATGAGAGTTAAATCACTCCAAGATGCCAGAAAACCAGGGGTCATTTGGGGCGGGAGTGCCCCGGAGCGCCGCTCCAACAGCCCAGGAGCAGGCACAAATGGCGGTGGCAGCAAGCCTGTCAGCTAGCTGCCATGTTTCACTTGTGTTCATCCTTTCTTTACTAGGGCGAGAGTGCGCATGATTGCTTGCTTGCTTTGCTCGTTTGCTGTAAACATCATTTGGGAGGCGCTCATGAGACTGTGCGAACTGGAGCTGCCAGACTGAGTTATCTGCCTAACCTTGAGGAGGAGGGAGGGCTTGCGTTCCACTGCTGGTGTAAATATTTCTGCTCTCATGGTGCACGGAGAGCCTCCCGTTCATTATGTAACCTCCCACCGGGAGAATTCCCGCGCGCGTGCTTGGATTTCATTTGCTTAGCCAATTGCAGCATCATAGTATATGTAGTGATGCATCAGCCCCAGGAAGGCCGGTGTTAATGGATAGAGGGGCCACAGCTCAGTCGGCAGTATCGTTCATCCCTGTGCATTTGAGAAAAGGGGTGACCTACCGCCGCAAAGAAAGGGACTAGGGCCAGCATTTGGGGGACTCCACGCAAACTACCTGGTCAATGCTGGGGAGTCGAAGTCGGGACAGTATTTTTGACCCCCGTTCGAGCTCAGGAAGCTTTGGGATGACCCCGGGTAGACCCATCATGTGCCCATCAAGATCTTCATTAAGTCCGGGAAAGGACGTGGATGGGAGGCTGGATAGCTTGGAACTGGACTGTCACGCTATAATGTGGGACATGGGGCAATTGCTCCAGAACCTTCCGGGGATAGTGGTCCAGGTGGTGCAGACCCAACTGGCTGTTCCACGGGCCCCACCGATACTTCCACTCGTACCTGGCCTGGGGCCTGGCCAGCCAGTCCCTCTGCTGCCTCCGCCTCCCCCCTCCTCCTCTTCCTCCGCCGCTGCCGCCGTCGCAACCAGTGCAGCCACCCCCTCTCCCCCTCCCGGGACCACTGTCCACAGGCCCTGTACCTCCGCCGGTCATGCCACGGCCAAAGGACTTACTTGATGTTACTTTTGATGGTGATCCGGAGAACCTCTCCTTCTTTATCGTATGGGTGATGAACTTTGTTGAACACTGGGCTCATCTATTCCCCAATGAGGAGCAACAAGTGGATTTCATTGCTTCTCGCTTGCGGGGATCGATGACTAGTTGTTATGTGGGCCTGCACAACCTGGAGGTGGTGGAATTAGGGAGCGTTGATGCATTTATGTGGGTGCTAAGAGCCCAGTTCGAGGACCGCACAGCGGGCGAAAAGGAGGAAGCATTCCTCCGCAGTTTTAAACAAGACAAGTTGACTGTTCAGGAATACTCAACAGAGTTCCACCGGCAAGCTGCCAAAATCCGGGACTGGTCCGACCCGGTGCTGGCGCAGCAGTACTGATTAGGGCTGAATACAGACATTTGGAACTCGGTCATGGGAACCCAAGATCCAAGAACCTTGGTAGCCTGGATGCAAGAGGCAGAGAGCACCGAGAGCAGACTGAACACTATGTGATTGGATAATGTGGTAGCGGCTGGAAGGGCACAGGCAATACCCCACCCCAAGGCGAAGCCCACCCTGCAGAAGCCATCGGTTAGAGAGCAAAGGATGAAACAGGGGCTCTGCCTAAGATGTGGGGAGCGAGGCCACTTTGCAGCCAACTGTCCATCGGGGGAGGCGAGAGGATCGGCGGGAACAGAAGGTGACAAGCGCCGGAGCGACTTGCCTTCGAAAAAAGGGACAGCGAAAGTCAGAACCCCCACACCCTGCAAGCCCAGGTGGATGTGATGGCAGGCCGGCTGGGGAAGCAAAAAAAGGGAGAGAGGCATCTTCAAAAGCCTCTCCTTCCCTTCCCCAGCCGGCCTGCCAAGGTGGGCTGGGGGTGGGAAGTGAAGAGAGTCATGCTGCAGCGGCGGCATGATCTTTCCACTGTATTCTATGGCCACTGTTTTTAGGAAGTGTCTGAAAACTAAGTCAATTTATTAAGATGAGAGATGAAATTCTGGAACTGCTAAGCAAACTGAAAATGAATGTCTGCAGGTCCAAATGGCAGGGTTCTTAAAGTACTCAAAGTGAAATTGTTGATCTACTATCAGCTATATGTAACCTGTCCCTGATATCAGCTTGGTGCAATATGACTGGAAAATAACAAATATTACATAATTTTTAAAAAGGAGACCTAAGGAGTCATAGGACAATTGCTTTAGCCCTCTGATCATTTTGGTTGCCCTTTAATGCACCTTTTCAAGCTTTGCAATATCATTTTTTAAAGTGCGGTGACCAGAACTGTACACAATGTTTCAATTGAGGTCTCACCATACATTTGTATAGGGCAGTCTAATAACGGCTGTTTTATTCTCTATTCTTATTCTAATTATGGCCAGCATGGAATTTGCCTTTTTCACAGCAGCCACACACTGGGTCAACATTTTTATTGAACTATCCACTGTAACCCCAAGGTCCTTTTCTTGGTCTGTTGCTGCCAGCTCAAATCCCATCAGTATATATGTGTTGGGATTATTTACTCCAATACACATCACTTCACACTCGCTCACATTGAATCTTATTTGCCATTTTAATACCCATTTCCCCAGTTTGAAGAAATCCTCTTGGAGCTCTTCTCAATCTGTTTTTGTCTTTTAACCACCCTAAATAATTTGATGTCTTCTGTAAACTTGCCCACCTCACTACTCAGCCCTAACTCCAGGTCATTTATGAACAAGTTGAAAAGCACTGGTCCCAATACAGATCCCTGAGAGACCCTGCTGCTCACATCCTTCCATTAGAAGAACTATTTATTCCTACTCTCTGAATCCTGGTTTTTTGGGGGTTTTAAAGCCTATTTCCAATCCATAAGAGGACTTGTTGTGTTATCCCATGACTCTGAAGTATGCTCAGGAGTCTTTGGTGAGGGACTTAGTCAAAAATAGTGGCTGGACAAACACTTGTCAGGGATACTCTAGACTGACCCTGTATTGCCCCTTCCAACTCTGTGATTCTATGATTCTTTATTATTCAATAATCTTCAGATACTACAAATTTATTTGTCCCTCAGTGCAGTTTTATTTTATTTATTTATTTTATTTCATTTATACCTCACCCTCCCAGCACGCGGGCTCAATTGATATGTTGCCAATTGATATGTTGGAGCATAACATATTTGTATTTGAGTTTTGGGCATATATGTCTAACTCTAGCATCCTTTGTCTTGTTTTCCCATCTTGACACAGTTGCCCAGGTCTTGTAGAGAAAAAAAAGTATGTTATTGTATCTTCATTATTTTTGTCTGTTAAAAGGAACTTTAAAAAATAATTATTGTTATTTCTCTCATTTGGGAGACTTCTACATTTGACTACAGTTCAAATCCAGAACTAAATTGAAGCACATTATTGTGTTTTTTATATATTTATTTAGGTCTGTAATCTGAATGTGTCTTTTTACAGACACCATGATAAACCAGAATTTCTTGACAACTCTCTGGCATTCTGTACCATTGTTACCTGTATAGGTCAACAATTTGGAGTGGGGAGGTGATTATGGAGAAGATGCTTTTGCATATATGAACTTCTGTGAAGACCATCTAAGTCACATTAATTTACACATGCAATAGAAAGAAGCAGCATACATGTTCTATTGAGATCCCTAGAAGAAGGGCAGGACAAAATGTGTAAGATAGTGAGAGACAAAAAGAGGAACACTTGTCTGCTCTTTCATGATACCAAGACTATTTACACCTGGAATGTCTGAACAAAGTCAAATTTTTACAATTTTAGTAGAGAATCTTTTTTGTACTCTGAGAAAAGAAGCTCTCACATTTAACCAACACCCAGGTGAACACCTAGAATTTTATACATGTAGCCAATGGATGCCCATTTGGGTATGTATTTCATTAATATTCACTCTGACAAACATGAATATAATTTCCAACTGCTCCTTTTCTTCTTGGGTTCATCATTTTAAAACCTTATCTCATTCCTGCTCAAGAAGTGTCTACTTCCCAGCATAAGCGTAATCTTCGTGGGGGCGGTGGGGCGTCAGCCCCCGCCAACATTTTTAGGAAGGTTCTCAGCCCCCCCCGGGAGCCCCCCTTGCTCCTAGCAAAGCAATGCCTCTGGCCCAGGCCCAGCCCCCCCCCCCGGAAATTGGAAAGTCTACACCCTTGCTTCCCAGTTTCTTTTCCCATAGTTCTGTTACATTGTAATGCAAGTAATTCTGAACGACTGCTTACTGACTTAGCCAAATGAATAAGGGACACAAGCAGAGGTGCGTTCATGATTATATTTACAACTATGAACTCCTTGTTAAGAAAGTAATTGTGTTCATGACATTAAACTCTTTCAGAAAGATTTTTTTAAAGTAAATTAGATTGAAACAAAGCATTTCCAAGGCAACAAGGAATGAAATAGTGTGTGAAGTGACTGAAAGAGGTCTAAGTGGTATATGTGGGGATAACAGGTTCATGACTAAAAGCGAAGCTTGGTAAAAAGGTTTTGTATCTGAGGGCTCTAAAGTTAATTCACACAGGAAAACCTAAGAAAAAGGTAGGGTTCCTTAAGGAGATCTCGGGGCACATAGTTCATTTGGATCATTCCAGGAGGAATTCAGAAGTTTTGCGTGTTTGGGCAGCTGCAAAATTATCTGTAAAATCCATATTAAAATGATGAAACTTTGTAACTTGGTAACTGCTTTTGATTCACCCTGTGACAATCTGAATTCCAAGCCATCTTGCTCCACAGGAAAATCCAATCCAAATATCACAGAACAGTTGGCAAGCTTTTGCATTACTCAGAACTCTTCTTCAGACTAGATGTAAAAAAAAAATCCCCCTAGTATACAAGCCCCTGGTGTAAAGGTTGTGGAGTTTTTCAGATACTGCTTGAATTCCATTCCACAGGACTTCTGTGGCACCTGACATCAGTATCCCCAGATCAACCCACAGGTTGTATCTCTGTGTAGAAATCATAAGAGGAGGAGTGTGGCATTTACATAGCAAAATACAATATATCAGTGGTGGTGGTAAACTCTTTTGCTAGGAGCTGCTGCCATGCTTTCATATAGGTGGGGTTATGGATCAACTTGTAAGTGGCCATCTGTGCTGCACAGCAAACCTCAGTGTGAAGCTGTGGGGACCTTTTGCTCATGCTATTGAAGGCCCTGCAGGCACTGGTAGTTTAATACATATTTAGCATTTTCCTTCTGTGTTGCACCTGCACTGTTCTTGGCCCAGAAACAAATAGGCAATTTTCTTACCACAACACAAACATTCTAGAGTTGCAGGCTTATACATCACTGCTAACGCTTACAGCATAGTATACTGTACGTGCAAGGAGGCTGCAACTCTTTGTGAACATTGAGTAGAACTTACTAAAAAGTAAATACGCACAGGTTCAGACCACATCTCTCACATCAAATCTACTTTGTCTGAATCTCACTTGAAGCCTATCATTGAGCTCAGTTAATTCTGAAGGGCAGATGTGGCTATTTCATTACACATCTTCTAGCCACCCTGGCCTTGTCCACTCCCTGAGCATAAGTTGTACTTCTGACTGTCTCCTGTCTCAGGCATGCTATTGGAACCCTGACTGATGAGGGTCTGAAATTGCCTCTCTCAGATTCCAAGTAGGATTGGACTCTGGAATCTAACTCCAATGTCAGTTGAACCTGCACCCCTACCATGGTGAGGAGAGATATGGTAGGGGAATACATCATCTAGACACATGGGGGGGAAGCCCTTGAGAGAGTCTATCAGGATTTAACTATTTTCACCCCTGCATCAACCTCAGCATGGACCAGTTCATGTAACAGGTACATTTCTTGGACACCACTGTGAGACTTTGCAATGGACACATAACCATGACCTTATAGCAAAAAACCACTGATTAGCAAACATACTTGCATATTTGTATTTGTAATACAGAACATACAAAAAAAATCCATAGTCAATAGTCAAGCACTATGTTAGCATTACATTTGCTCCCACCCCTCAGACAAGGACTGTCACTTGGAGGATTTACAAAAAGCCTTTTTTGGATTATAGCATCCTCCCAGTAGAGAAAAGAAGCATATCCACAAAGCCAACTTTGCCCACTGCAAGACAGTAACAAGGAATGTAACCACAGAACACCACAGGTTGTCACCTACAGGTCACAACTCAAACCAATCCAGTGCATCATCAATAACCTACAGCCTCTCCTCGATAAGGATATTTCTCTTTCATAAATCTTACCTATAGACCCCAACTTAAAACAGCTTCTTAGAAACCACAATGGACCACCCAGCAGAGACACCAGGCCTTTCCTGGTGCACTTTCCTGAGGGCACCTTCTTTGGGGAGCCATAACTTGGACCCCATAAATCCAATCCTCACTGACCTTGGAGGGCAGGTAGAGGAGAGTTAGCCAGAGATCCTCTCAAGCTTGGTGTCTCTAGCATGCCAGAGAGGCACTCTACTGCCTCACAAACCTCACCATTCATGAGGCATAAAAATTCATGATGGTCCATGGTTCATGAAGGGGCACATCATGAACTGAACCACATTTTCCCAGTTGTTGCCCATCTCTAACAAGAACATTGTAAAAAGGAAATGGGTTGTCAGAAATGTGAACCAAAACCATATAAACACAAGTAGGAAATGGTGCAGCACAGACATCATGTTTAATATCATCTAAAGCTACTTGCCACTGCAAATGCTTCAGTCTGATATCACTTAAGGCAGAATAGTGTTAGCTGGCCATTGAAGGAAAAGTTTTGAAATACAAAGGATGAGTAACAAAACCTTAGAAAACTATGGCATTAGTAAAAATTAACTTATTTATAGCTGATGAATGAAATAGCCATAGTATAAGAAGATGAATTTTATAAAGTTTTGGGGAATTAACTGCCAAGATATGGTTCCAAAGAATTTTGGGACAATAGTGAATACTGATATGTATGGACTATAATTCAATATATGTTCCAAGCAGCACTTATATTTATTTTAATATTATACAAATGTAACAGTCAAGAGATTTGTCTCAATACTTTTAAAATGATTCTCCCCAAATGTTTGAGAACTCTTTAAGCAGTCATTTCTTAGTTGCCAAGCATACAATATTGTTAAAAATTATCATATCCAAAGTTTAAAAACCCATAAATGACAGACAGACTTACTTTACTTGTGGATATTTTCCTGTCTGCTTCTCTAGGAATCAGTATCTTGCCCTCAATTCTAATTGTTGTAGTAGTATGTGCAAATCATCATCAACAACATAATGTACCTCATGGTGACCAGCAATTGTAGCAATATGAAGAGCTGTAAGTGCTCCATAGCCGACTTGTTGAATATCAGCTCCACTGTGCAGCAAGGCCGTGACAAGTTCCGCATTGTCCTGAAAAGTGAACATTGAAAGAATGGTTTACAGAAACATTATTATGGAGTTGCTTTCCTTCTCAATCAAAATGGTCACTTAGCCAGTGAAATGTTCTGAACAGAAGATTGCCCTATTCAAGCATTCAGACCCATGTAAGTGTCTGCAGAAGATTGTAATCACACTGTCTTCTGGCCCATCCTTAGATATATACCGTATACTGCCAAACTTCTGTAGGAAACCCTTGCATAAATACAAGTGTACAGATGTGAGCTTCTCTATGCAAACAGGAATTATACAAAAAGCAGCATGGAAGGTCTTATGCACATGCAAGGAGCTCCCTATATATATAAATCTATGAGTGGGGCAGTGGGCACAGTTTCACTCCCCTCTATGCACATTCAGTGTGCAAGGTTTTAAATGGGGCTAATATAAACTCAGACAACTGTAATTCTAGAAGTAGCTCAGAGATCAAGTCCTTTCATACTGAATACATTGATCCGGAATATATTTTCCCTAGTTCAGCTCTAATATTTCTTCACTACTAAAGTATATGAATAATATTCTGACTATATGAACAAAATACCACAAGGAGGAATAAATCAGTATTAAATATGCTCCCTTATGAAGCCCCAGGCCCTCCAAATGAAATCTCAGTAATATGGTCTAACTTCCCATGTGCCTTCAAAGCAGCGGATAAAAATCCAGATAAATGAAGAAAAATAGCTGCAATGCTGAAAATGATTGTAAAATGATATTCACATTTTATCACTTTGTTTCAGTTAGTTTATATATGGTAGAGTTTTCAGTCCTGAAAAATTAAATCTTTTTGTACTCAGATATGTAGCTGGTGTGATGTAGCATTTGACTAGAATCTCAAAAACTCAAGTTAAAATCCTTTCTCAGCCATGTATCTTACCTTGGGCCAGTTACTCTTTTCTAAGCTTAACCTATCATGTGGCTATGAGGATAACATGGGAGAAGATGGGAACGATGTACATTGCCCTGAGCTCCTTGGAGGAAAGGCAAGATAAAAATGTATACTTGGAAAGACAGAGAAATAGACAGAGAAATAGATAAACACAACACATAGGTTGGATCCCAACTGTTACTAGAATTCTGCTCACAGAATGGAACTTTCCCACAGCCTGTTTCTTGATAAAGGGCTCTGCAGCTATCTTTCCCCAACATTCAGAGTATATTCAAAACAGCATGAGAAAGTAGTGCAGCTGGAGGAATCAGAAACTGAGGAGCCCCCTTGTGAAAATGGAGGATTTCCACTCACACTCTCTATTTACTTCATTTATACCCCCATCTTTCGCTCCAATGAGAACCCAAGGTGGCTTACATAATTCTCCTGTCTTTCATTTTATCCCTACAACAACTCTATGAGCTAAGTTAGACTGAAAGTGTGTGACCGGCCCAAGGTCACTCAGCAAGCTTCCATGGAGATTTATTAAACCGGGATCCCGCCAGATCCTAGTCTCATTCACTAACCACTACACTTTACTGCCTCTATGCTATCCTGAGTCTAATAGACACTTCAGTCTATTTGGCTCTAACCCATGTTTTTAGGTCAGTTATGAATGGTGAACATATTTAAATCATTACTCTTCTTATCAAACACATGACATTAGCCTCCTCTATTTTACCCACTCAAAGGATAATTAAAATATGAGTCTGCCAAAACGGTCTTGGCCTTCAGCTTGTGGCTCACAGCATGTGAACTATGATCACGGAAAGAGACCTATCCAGGATGTATTTGTTTTCTTAAAGTGCATTCTTTATCTAAATAATATCATTTAAATAGCTTGTCTTGAAAATTTCAGTAAACCCCTTTGAGGAGAAAACAGCACAGAAATGATCTAACAGTGTCACAGGATATATATATATATATTTTTAAAGCAGCCTCATGTACTAACTGGAAGTGACAAAGGGTAGCTCTAGGAATCACTGGAAACACTATGGTAAGATCATTTCTACCACCAGAGGTCATTTCAGGGGGGAACGCAGGGGAATGCAGTTCCCCCGGGTGAGGTACCGGGGGCGGGGCACATGATGAAGCCCCGCCCCCTGCTTCCGGCCACCCCGCTTCCGGCCTTCATTCAGCCAGGAGGAGGCAGGAGAAGAGGGAGGGTAAGTTGCTTCCTCCCTGCCTCTCCCCACCCCTACCTGCCTGGGGCCAGGGAGGGCCTTCGCAGGGCTTCCTTGCACTCCCGCTGGCCTTGCAGGTCCACCGCCGGGCCCCTCATGGGGCTCGGCAGTGGAGCTGCAAGGCCGGTGGTGGCGGCTGGAACCGTTGGGGGCGGGGTGTGTGGCCTTATGACACATTTCCCGTGATGTCAGGGGGTGTGGCCTTATGACACACTTCAGGTGATGTCAGGGGGTGTGGCATATGCTAATGAGTTATGCTAATGAGTTCCCCTAGCTCTTTTTCTACGAAATGACCCCTGTCTACCACCAATCAGTAAACTGCCCTTGAAAAATATACTACAAATTTTCCACTTCTGGTAAGAACTTCCAGTAAGTACATGAGACTACAGTTAAAAAAAAAATATCCCATTGCTGCTCTAAGCAGTGGTGGGAAATGGGACCTGGAGGCGGCAGATCCCCTACCTTCACCCAGGTCTTGGCAGTTCTATCCCTCACTTTTTTGTCCTTGACATTTCTCTCTTTGCTTTCTCTTTAATTCTTATGCTTGTTGGATAAAGACTGAGAATAATGCATATGAGGTGGGTTGGATTTGAGACTTTCTCTTTTTCCTGTGACATTAAAATTCATGATTAACTTTAGATAATAAAAATATATATCTTGCATAGGAGCTTCAAAAGTCCTTTTCCTATTGAATGGCCAATAGTGTATGTGAAGTAATATATTGCTTGTTGAGATTATCAAGACAAGAACTGTTGAGATTTGTTTTTACAAAATTAATGTGATATGACTCAGTTTACCTTGTATGCTGCTAAATGCAGAGCTGTAAATCCATTTCTTGTTAACCTTGATGGGCGCAGTCCTTTCAGCATAAGAGTCCTAACGTGTGATTTATTACCTGTTTAAGAAATACTGGGAATCAAAGTGCCATGAACATAATCCATAAATTAAATTACAAATCCCTTTCTAAATCAATGCAACACTTACATGCCAATACTATGTGAGTTTATGCAGAAATAAATCCCTCAGGTAATGATGACATTTACTCCCGTGTATAATATTAGGAAACAAAACTATTATTTATTATGAATTGTGTCTTATCATTAAATAGTTTATTTTTTATCACTACAGTTACAATGTACTAAGGACTACTTGCTCCTACAAGACCCTCCCACTACTAAGGCTGAGATTGTTCCATGCCCCCCTCCAGAAATGAGGAGGTTGGCTGTCAGAGACAAGGGTTGTTGGGTTTGTTTTTTTTTTACTGTGGTGTGTTTCCTTTGGAATCCCCTCCCTATGACTTTGCAGGTATGCTTTGGAGTTTTATGTGCCATGTAAAGGTGTCTACCAGGTGTTTTATTATAGGTAATCATTTGATTGCCTTGACCTGGATGGCCCAGGCTAGCCCAGTCTCATCAGATCTTGGAAACAAAGCAGGATCAGCTCTGGTTAGTCCTTGGATGGGAGACCACCAAGGAAGTCCAGGATCACTATGAAGAGGCAGGCAATGGCAAAGCACCTCTGAATATCTCTTGCCTTGAAAGCCCCATGAGAGGCTGCAACTTGATGGCACTTTCTACCACCAATCTGTAAACTGCCCTTGAAAAATATACTATAACTTGCAACATTGAAATGTTGCAAATAAATTAATGGATGTTATGTGGCCTTAGTTCTGCCAAATTGTTTCCATCAGCATCCTTTCTATCAAGCTTTTAGTGCCAAAATGAGAGAGTGAGGTGCCCTCCATTAGCCTAACTGGCATTAATTGCCAATTGGCTCTATTCGCTGTATTGTCTCCTACCATGGCAGTTCTACCTGGCCATTGTGTTACCATTCTAAAAATTATTTAACAGCAAGTACTCTTGGATACACACCTTAATGTGCTGAGGGGGGTTGTGTTTGTCAGCAAAGCTGAGAGCAACACCATAAGGGGTCTAAACTCCTAGCAGAGTCACTCAAGGCGGAATGGTCACAGCTGAGACACCAGACTAAGATGCATCCAACAGCTTTGGAGATCAACAGCCACATCAACAGAAGAGAATGGGCAGTTCCAATGGTGATGGAGGTGGAAGAATCCTTGAAGGGTAGCTACTGGGCAGTACAGGAAGGTGACATTAATAGAGGATCTTTCATAGACAAAGGCAGTAACACTACTGCTAACCCTGGTTAGTTCTGGGCAGAAGAAGGCAATGGTAGAACACTTCTGAACAACTCTTACCTCAAAAACCCTATAATGAGATATTCCAAAATGAAGAAAAGATATAGTGCTGGAAGATAGAACCTTCATGTCGGCTAACACTCAATGAGCTCCTAGGGAAGAGCTAAGAACAAGTATGACTAGCACTATTCTTAATGATGCAAATGGACTAAAGCCAAAAGGATGTTCGGCTGTTGTCAAGAACAAATGCAAAAGGAAACTCCAAAGCTGTTGGAAAACAAAACAATGGCCCACAGACAGGAAACACTCAATTTACATCACCTAAGAAGGAGACATCCAAGATAGCAGCAACTATCAGACCATTGCATTAATTTCTCATGCAAGTAAAGTGATACTCAAAATCTTACAGCAAAGACAGTTACCGTATATGGAATGGGAAATGCCAGATGTTCAAGGCTGTAAATGATAAGATGCTTTGGAGGTCATAAATTCATTGGGTTACCATAAGTCGAAAGCTGTTTGATGGCATATCACACACACACATGAATGAGCAGGATATATGATTCCCTCTATAATCTACAAGTGACAAGGAACCATATAGCTCTTACAAGGTAATCACTTGGGGAACAAACTTAAATATTGCAAAAAATAATACATATGGATGTCAGTCCAACAAAATCCCCTCTCAACACAGGGTAATTGTTGGATTTTGCAATTTAGAAAACCAGAAAAATCTTCTATTGAGGCAAAAGAGTGAATCATTTCATGTTCATGACTAATCTAGGATTCAAGTTTTTGCTAGCCAAAACACACTTCTTCTGAAATAATGTAAGGCAAACATGAATGTAGTTTTAACAATTAGCTTTTCTTCCATGTCTGAGCCCTTACATTTAAAAGAGGCCACTGTTAGGACAATATATGGAGAAACAGAATGGTTTCCAATTGGCAAACGGGTCAGACAAGGTTGCATTTTATCTCCCCATCTCTTCAATCAGTATGCAAAACATATAAGGAAAGCTGGATTAGATTTAGAGGAAGGTGGAGTGAAAATTGGTGGAAGAAACATTAACATTTTGAGATATGCAGATGACACCACATTATTGGCAGAAAACAGTGAAGAATTGAAACAACTCATGATGAAGGTTAAAGCAGAAAGTGCCAAAGCAAGATTGCAGCTGAACATCAAGAAGACTACTGGGGAATTACACAACTTGAAAGTTGAAATGAAGAAATTGAAATTGTTCAAGATTTTCTATTCCCCAGGTCCATCATCAACCAAAAAGGAGACTGCACCCAAGAAATCAGAAGGAGATTGAAACTAGAAAGGCCAGTCATGAAGGAGCTAGAAAAGATCTTTAAGAGTATAGATGTGTCGCTGGCAATCAAGTTAATTCATGCCATAGTATTCTCCAATACTATGTATGTGTGTGAAAGTTGAACAATGAAGAATGTGGTGTTGGAGGAGAGTTTTACAGATACCATGGACTGCCAAAAAACCAAACATGTGGGTTCTAGACCAAATCAGACCTGAACTCTCCGTAGAAGCTAAAATGACTAAATTGAGGCTATTGGTCAGATCAGGAGAAGACAAGAGTCACCAGAAGAGACAATAATGCTAGGAAAAGTTGAAGGCAGAAGGAAAAGAGAAAGACCCAACATCAAGGCAAGGAAGTCATTGCCGTCAGTTTCCAAGGCCTGAGAATGGCTGATAAGACATTTTGGAGGACATTCACTCGTAAGTCAGAAGTGACTTGACAGCACTTAACACACACACACTTCACACACACACACACACACACCTGAGTTCACTTGATTTCATCTGCCATTTCTCCCCACCCTTTGTGTCATGTATATTATATTATGAACAGTTGTTTGGAATTAAATGTTGCACTGGGTGTCATATCAAAATGGCAATATATAAATATATCTGTGAGGCAAAGCACCCTAATTTCCCTCAAGGGTTAACATGATTATTAGCAGGCCTGCTCTGGCTCGCAGTTATCCATAGTGTGGGCCTTCCTACACATACCATCCTTATCGCTTTAAAGGCCAGAGTTAAGAATGAGGTAATCAGTTAATCACAAGAAGCTGTGCTCAGCTGAATAATCAGATGGGAGGGGGATTTAGGAGAAGAGGTTGAAGTCCTCTGGAAAATTCTATCAAAAGAGATTCCTAATGGGATCCCAAGGACCACCTGATGCCAGAGGGCAAAAAGCTATAATAAGTTTATAGGCCAAAGGGAAGCCATGCTAACATACTTGTGCCATGCTAGTATGCTTTGATATGTTATACAAATTTATGATGGACTTCAACACATAGAATGCTTTAGGCTACAGCCTGGATTCTTATGCTGAAAGAAGGTCTAATCTAATACCAGTAGGGTTGCCAGGTCCTACCAGTGGGTGGCTCTCGGGTCCTTCCTGAGATCTTCTGCTGTACGCACTTTGTATGCATAGTGTTATGACATCACCCGGAGATGACATCATCACATTGCCAACATCGGGGGGGAGGGGATGCTCTAGTTTTTGGGCAAAACTCTATGGGCTTTTTTGCCTTCAAAACCATAGAGTTTGCCCAAAAGCTAGAGTGTTACTCCCTGATATCAGCCACGTGAATACATCACTTCTGGGTGACATCATTCTGTCAGGGATGTTGTGTGGTGATGTGGGGCTGGGGATTTCCCTGCTGGCCAGTTGGCTGGTGGCGGATTGGAGCCCTCAAAAGCAGGGGAAACCCCGGGGCTGTATTAGATAGAAAAGTTAGCTTTTTATTTCTCTATTGCTAAGCTATAAAGACTGTACTGCATAGTGGTATCCTTTTTGAAACTGTTCAATAAACCTTTATATATTTTTACAAAGGTCTGCTTTATTTGTGTGCATTTAACCTTGAGGACCCATAGGCTTGGGTGCTGCTTAGGTAAAAAAGAGTACTGACCCAGGCTTGGGTTTCTGACAGTATCAAATAAAGAATGGGTTACATTATGAGAACAGCAGGTTGGCCCTTCCCAATTGTTCTGCCATTGGGATTTTTCAGTGAGCAGTTTTAACTGATCAAAAAGTCAGCTGCAGTTCATATTGAGCTGAAGGATAAGGGAGAGTTTATAAAACTCTGCAGTTCTTCCCTGGTTATTTTAAAAAATGCTTTTCCTCCCCTTCTTACTATACTGTAGGTAACTAGTGATAATTGTGTAAGTTCACCCTTTGCATGGGCTAAATATAATCAAAATCTAAGCCATCTTGTTATTACTGTTTAGACTGTTCCACCTGATGCCTGTGTGTTATTCAATAAGAACGGTGCTAAAGAAGCAAACCGATTAAAAAATAATAATGTTCCCTCAGCTTATTAAAAAGAAGAAAAATCATTAAACATGCCAATAAGAGGGTTACAGGGCATCCTAGAAACACTTACCATTACAAATACAACACAAATGCAGAAGAGACAGTCCATTTTCCGTTCGGTAATTTAAATTAACTTTGCTGAAGGCTTCATCAGAGCTGAAAAAAAGATTTTACAGATGATCACAGTTTTCATCTTTTAGCATACTTTCTTTTATTGGCAGAAATTCAGAAAGGAGGAAAAACTCACCATGATTTTGTAGAGACATGGGAGAAGATTCTATTCCAATTCTACCCTAATTTCAGACACCTCAAAGCCAATTCACAGACTTTGATTGAAAGCCCTCAATGCTGCAAGAGCTAGAAGGACATCAGGTAGTACTGATTAATTTTTTACTGCTCATCTATATGTGAGAGAAAAAGGGACTGAAGGATGAATAATTTGCATGGGAATCTTTTATCTGCCAAACTCAATCTGCTTATCTCCCTAAGCTGATATTTCCTCTTCACGCTAAAGAGCTGTAATCATGTTCCACAGCTCCATCACCCCCAGTAGCCCCTTCAACTTTCTATTTTCCTGCAATGATGATAAATTTCTTAACTGACACGGAACATTCCTGGGCATAAGCCCCACTTCATAGACCTGAGTAGGATTCTGAGTAGTCCTGCTTAGGATCATTCTTTGAATGTTTTGCCATGTGCTTACACACATGCACATGAAGCATCTTTCTCCAATTCTAACTTGTCCCTATTCTTATCATTCACACTTGGGGAAAAACAAGCCATATAAGCAGCAGAACCAAGTCACAGAGATTTCCTAGAAATCCAGATAAAAACATCACATGTTTGCATTCTTCCTGGGGAGGAAGGCATCTTGAAAACAGAAAACTAACACATCACAAAACCTGACCTAAAACCATTTTTCCATATTCTCTATGCGTGTGTGTGTGTGTGTGTGTGTGTGTGATGCATGAAGTCATTGACCAATATATATGAGAACTCATATAAATATATACAAACTTTACAAATTGTCTAGCATAGAACAGATGTGATACTTTTTTTTAATGGAGACTCATTATTTGTGAAGGGGTCACTCTGTATGTCAAAATAAACTTCCAGTCCTTGGGTCACTGGATAGAGAACAGCATGCTCCTTCTAAATATACAGGTGGGCCACCTGAGAAATGGCTAACCTTCATTTCTCCCCCACAGGACCCACAAATTTCCAAGCTAAAACAATCCTGCTTAAATAGGAATGTTGACCTCTAGAAGCTGAAGAGATACACTGACATTTGAAGTAGTTGAAGAGATAAACTGAAATTTACATTATTTCCCCAGTTTCTTTTGGAAATACATTTATCTGAAAATTTTGAAAACCTTCTTCAAAAACTTTTGTAGACCTTCCATTATGACTCCCCATTAGTTTGAAGTATAGCATTTCCATTTTTCATAGGTGCAATTAAAAGGGTTTCATTTTAAGCCTTATCAATCCTGAGAGAGAAATGTAATTTTATCCATTTTGTATGCTTTCCATACTAATTGCACATGTACATGTCAAACTCTTCAGCAGCTGAACACCACTTATGTATTGTGACATTCAAAGCTCAATTTATTTTTTAATTTTCTCCTATACTTTTAGTATGCCACGATCCATTTTAATACAGCTGAATGATTTCATGGGGCTTGTTGAGGATGTATGTGGATGAAGTGAATAATTAAAATGAAGCCATTATTGCTACTGCATTTCTAATACTGTGTCCCTCAAATAGGATAAATATCCACATTCCCTCATTAAAAAATGATACACAGTATTTGCAAATATGTTCCTTTAAAAAATGCAGGCTATTCTAAAAACAGTACAGGATCTGCAGTTTTATGATTCATTAACTATACTCACTGACCTGATTTTCACCACTGCATGTCACTGGACTGAAAGGGAATTTCATTAATAAAAATAGAGCTGGGAAAACTGGCAACAGAGTAAATACATCAACTGAGCTTCACGAAGATCCTCAACAAATTACAGACAGCCACAATGTATCTTAGAATATTACAGGTAATTTGACCAGGTATCTTTCCTTCTTTCTCACATTATTTAGGACAGGAAAATTATGGTAAAGAAGAAGAAGAAGAAGAGATTGCATTTATATCCCGCCCTTAACTTGGAGTCTCAGAGCGGTTTACAAACTCCTTTCCCTTCCCCTCCCCACAACAGACACCCTGTGAGGTGGGTGGGGCTGAGAGAACTCTGACACAAACTGCTCTTTTTCAAGGACAGCTGTGCCAGAGCTTGTGACTGACCCAAGGTCACATCAGCAGGTGCAAGTGGAGGAGTGGGGAATCAAATCCGGTTCTCCCAGAATAGAGTCCACACACTTAACCACTACATTAGGAATTAGTGCATTAGGAATTAGTCCGCACACTTAACCACTACACCAAACTGGCTCTCAGTAATAATAATATCAGAATTATGGCCTCCTTTTGTTATAAGGCCCAATTTGAAACTGAAATGTAAAATTGGCTATTGCTTGCTTTGAGAAGCTGAGGGGGAAAATCATTTTTTGACTTATAAAGTAGTTATTAAAAATTACAAAGTTGTCAATAGGTCTTCTAGTTTCACTGAGCCTCTTACTGCTCCTTTGAGGCCTTTGAGCAGAGTGCAATCTTGAAAACTGGATTGTAATTAAGAAATGATAGTAACAAGATTTGTAGTGAATGATCCCATTGAGGCTCAGGACATTTTTTGTTCTTGCGTTCAGGAAAGATGAGGGCAATCGTTCAGCATCAATGGCCAGATGAGCCAGGGAGGAGATCAGGAGGGCTTGCGGGGAGCTGCCAGTTAGCATAACAAGAGTCAGTCAATTATCATAGCAAATTAATTCCATGAATATGGTAGATGCCAACCTAATTTTTGGGGCAATGTATGCTTAGTCTGTAAGAAAACTTTGGTTATCTGGGCTTCCTATTTGCTATCTGGTTTGGGGGCCTAGAGTGCATTTTTACTACTATCGCTGCTGCTGTGAGGGTTGGAAACATTTTTCAGTAACAACTATAAGGTTCAAGGATTCAGTAAGCTTCAAAAAAAGTCTGAATGTAGGTTTGCTACCTCTTGTCCTGGACAGTAACATGGACACCTCTCAGAGTGGGAGATAAACTAACTGCAGCTGTTTCCATCAGATTGGCCAGGAGTTTCACTAGGGTTGCCATTTGCCTGGGAGCAGCAGGTAAACCAAGTCCCACTGGTGCTCTTTGCTCCCGTGGGAGCAAAAAAAGGGGTGGGAAGTGATGTCATACAATTTTGTGATATCACTTCTGGGTGTATCTGGAAGCAACACTGCAATGCACTAAGAATTCCCCAAATCTATTTGCTTTTTAACATAAAGACTGGGGAACTCCTAGAGTATCATGGAGGCCCTTCTGGGTACTACTGGAAGTGACATTGTGATGTCATGCGATATCCCTCTGGCTCCCATTTTTGTTCCTGCTTGACCAAAAGGAGTGCGAGCAGCTCTGAATTCTAACCCCTTACAAACTTGCTGTGATCTCCAAGTGCTAAGTTTCCTGACTAATAACTCAGTGTGACTCCTGAGTAAACAGCAATTTTGGGATAAGAGGACAGGTTCTCTTATGGATTGAAAACTGGTTAAATGACAGGAAGCAAAGAGTAGAGATCAATGGACAGCTCACAATGGAAGGAAATAAGCAGTGGGGTCCCACAAGGATTGGTATAAGGGCCAGTATTTTATTCATAAATGATCTAGAACTAGGGGTGAGTAGTATAGTGGCTAAATTTGAAGATGATACAGCTTCTTGTGCAAGGTTTTTTACAGCTGCCTGTAAAATATGCAGATATTCTATGCAGTACACCATTTTAATAATATTTATTTAAATCTGTAATTATCTATTTTAAATCATTTTATATAGCCCATTTATTGGATTATTTTTGATTTAATTATAATTTTAGCATACTATGTATTGTATATTGTGATTTGTGCTGGTCATTGACTGTATTAATAATAAACTAAACTAATTTGCAGATGACACAAAATTATTCAGGATAGTGAAAACCAAGGCTGACTGTGAAGAACTCCAAAAGGTCCTCCACAAACTGGGCAAAAATGGGTGGGCAAAAATGGGTGGGCAAAAAAGGGTGGGCAAAATGTGGCAAATGAAGTTCATTGTTGGAAAGTGTAAGATGATGCACATTGGGACCAAAAGTATAGATCCTCCCAATTTTTAGAGTAAGCAACATTAACACTTAGAATACCAAAAGTTATTAAGTTGAACGTGAAGCACCTCTTCTAGCTTAAGCCCTAATATTTAGCAACAGACCTGTTTGTGGTACTACACAATAAGTATTTCTAAAATGAGAAGGTTTGAGTCAGAACACTAGTAAACAAGGTGTCAATATATAGTGAGCTATCTATGTGATTAACTATTCTGATCATTTACTGCTATAACACACTTTTAAATGCAACAATTTAATTAAAATAACAAGTCAACTTCAGTAACAGTCTTTAAATTATTGTAAGATTTCCCCAACAATATAAAGTGCAATAGTAGGATATATTCAACTGTGTCTTCCAATGTTTAACTTGTAAGCTGCTATTTTATTATTAAGCTAGATATAAGAATAAAAAATGAATTACTTTGATGTAAGATTAATTAATTAAAATTATTGTAATTAGGTATTTTTAAAAAAGATTCAATGAATTAAAATTCTGTAATAATTGATTAGTTTATAAAAGGGTTATCTGAGCTCCTGCAGAGCAAATGCTCTGCAGAAGGCTGGGGTGTTGTTTTATTCTCTGTCCCCAGCACTTAAAATAGAGAACCTAAGTAAATTAAATGGGCTAGACAATCCCGCGCTCCCCCCTCCCCCGCTTATAAATTTGATTAAGTAGAACGAGCATAACAGTTGATTAAAGCTAATATTAAAAACCAGAATGCATTCAAATGTGCTTATATAACTTTGGAATTTTTATAAAGAAAAACAAGCATTACATTACTGTGCTAACATTTAGCCTTAGATCAATTTCAGTCTCTACAAAATGGCAGTTTCGGTTCCTCCCTCAATTTTCTTCTGCTGGAGTTTCCTGCAAATCGTAAGGGTCTTGTTGAGAAGGTGATGTTGATCTACATTTTCGTTTAAGTGATTGCTTCGACAGTTCCATTGGCGTTATTAGATCAAGTGAATGCAGCACTTTAAAGCCTTCTTCTTTTGAGGTGATTCTGTGGCTTTTGCCATGATGTGTAAACTGCAGAATGAGCGGCGATGTCCAACTGTATCTAATTTCTTCTTCAGCAAGGTGAGCCGTCAGTGGTTTCAATTCTCTCCTTTTCAACAGTGCCTCCTTTGGGAGATCCGGGAAGATTTCTATCTTTGCATTATGGTATTTAAGATGCCCTCATTTTCTGGCAGATGTTAATATTTCTTTTTTATATCGAAAGTCTAACAGAGTAAGGATGATATCTCTGGAGGCTCTGGTTTTTAAGATGGTTACTGGTTCTGCTCTATAGGCTTTAGTGACGATCGGTAACACATTTCCCTTTGGGGGCACTTAATGCTGTAGCCAGGCAGATAATATCTCAGGTAAATCTCCCTTTTTTCCAATTGACTCCTCCATCCCTCTGATTTTTAGATAATTTTGCCGGATTGTCATATCTGTATGAATTGCTTTTTCTGCCAGAATGTCCTCCAATTGATGGAGTTTCTGGATCTCTGTTTGGTTTACGAGGCCAGTATTTAAAGCTTGCTCTGCCTTCGCTTTCGTTTCTATCATCGCATTTTGCAGTTTTTCCATTTGATCATACAACGGCTTAATTAAAGACGACATATTATCCAATATTGTTTTCTGCATGGTGGTGAAAGCCGCGTTTAGATCAGCCTGGGCTATCAGCTTGTCAAAGCCTCCACCCCTGGTGGCCATTTTGGCTGCAAGGTTGAACTGAGGGCCCGAGACTGTTTTCGCAGGGATTGAGGTGAGAATCGCTTGTACCTTTTGTATTTTTGCTTGATTCATTTGACCGTCACTTTGGTCGTCGTTTTCCATCAAGTCTGGTTTGATTTGTGCCATTCGATCTTTAATTAAAGTGAGGGGATGGTCGGGTAGAGCGGAGCAGCGGAATCAGGTGGCCATTCCCGTTTTGCGCCCCCTAGTGCCCCCCAAAATGCATATTCTTCATGCAAGTCCATGAACAATTCAACAAGAAAACCAAAACAGTCTTGGAATTGCATCAAGCGTCAGCCAGGGTTTGAACCAAGATGAAGACTTATGCTAAACCTCAGGTGATTTTCATAACAGAATCCCTTAACTAGAACACTGAGTCTAAAGACATATAAGCCCAGCTCTCACACACTTGCCCCAGCCCGATTTGTCCAGATGCCATGAATTTTTCTCTCTATATAGTAATTTTTCTCTCTCTATAGTAATTTTTCTCTCTCTATAGTAATTTTTCTCTATATATAGTAATTGTCTTTTGGTGGTGGCACGTTGCTGAACATTCCACACGCTCCCAAATCCCTGATTCCACACGCTCCCTGATGTGTCACTTAGAACCTGTCCCTATCCACTGGCTGCGTTGCCTGAGTCCCGCATCCAACATTCTAAACAGTTTGCTGTTCCTCTCCCCCCATAGCCAGTCGGAACACAGAGGTCATTTGCATATGCGGCCTGATTGGCCTTTGCCTCTAACATTCTAAACAGTTTGCTGTTGCTGTTGGAAGTCATTGAATGTGTCCAGAGGTAAAATACATATCCTAATCTACCCTTAAACAATCACTGGAGTTGCCAATCTCCCTGTGGGGCCTGGAGATCTCTCAGAAATCACCATGTTCCCCAGCCACAGCACATCATTTCCCCTACAGAAAATTTCCCAGATATTACAACTGATCTCCAGATGACCAAGATCAGTTCTCCTGGAGACAATGGCTGCTTTGGGCAGTAGACTCTATGGCATTATACCTTGCTGAAGTCCTTCCCCACCCCAAACCCTGCCCTCCCCAGGCTCTACCCCTCAAATCTACAGGTATTTCCCAACCCAGAGTTGGCAACCATGTAATTGGCTATGGAACCACTTTCCAGACCCTTAGAACTCAGAAAACATGGCATAGGAGGAGGTGCTTTTCTACACCCCCTCCTCCCCCCAAAAATAAGTCAGAGGTGGAGGGAACCATGCCTGTTACCGTGAAGCTGTCCTCCCATTCTACCCACTTAGGGCAGCAAAATGACTTGAGACAGCCCTGCCTTACAGCTAAGCAGAAGGAAAGAAACATGGCTTGCCTCCCTCTATTTTCCCCTTCCCTCTGCCACCCCACCAGCCACAGCCGGGACACTCACCTGGGGCTTCCTTCTAGAGCTCGTTGTATTTCTTCCCACAACGGGCCTTACTCCTTGTTTAGCAATAACTGATGGGCTGTTTTCATCTCTAAAAGCCGTCCGAGTGAACATTTAGTGACATACCTTATTCTAAAACAAGGTAACATATATATATATATGTATATATACAAAAAACCCCAAAACACTATGTACTTGTTTTTATCCTCCATTTTGGGGGGTTTTTTACAAGCCATCAAATAAATTGCCATCAGCATGCCCACCACAGGATTGCCAACTTCCAGGTGGTGGCTGGAGATTTTCTGAGATTACAACTGATCTCCAGGCGGCAGAGATAAGTTCACCTGAAGAAAATGGCTGCTGTGGAAGGTGGCCTTATACCTCATTGAAGTCTCTCCCCAAGCCCCACCATCCTCAGGCTCCACCCCCAAATCTCCAGGTATTTCCCAGACTGGAGATGGCAACCGTAACCCACCAACATCTAAATTTACTATAACACATTGAATCAATTCAACTTGATTTGAATCAATTTGATTCAATTGAAGAATAAATTGACAATCTGGGTAGCAAATAAGAGACAGAGTCTTGCAGGAATCCGTATTGGGACTGGTACTATTTAGCTGGTTTGGAAAGGACCTGGAATCTGGGGATAAACACTGGTGAGGCCTGAATTAGTGGAGAGTGATAGGAAAAGATCTTGGAGCTGTGGTTGGGTAGTTCAATGAAAATGTGTGGCAGCAATGCAAATGCATATGTTATGGTAGGGATTAGTTCATGAGCAGTAGAATCCAGACAAGCAAAAGGAAGCACTTAGTCACTCCAACAGCTATCAGCCTGTGCAATCTGTTGCTGTGTGTTGTGGTGATGCGTACTAATTTAGCTGCTTTTTTGTGAGCATTATGTGTGTGTGTGTGTGTGTGTGTATGCTTGCGAGCCTGGAGGTCACGGTGACTTCTGGTGACCCCTAGTGAGGCTAGGATGTTTCAGAGAGGTGGCTCTGATATCACATGCCTCTGCGTCTTGGCCCTGGTATTCCTTGGAGGTCTCCCATCCAAATACTTGCCAGGTCAGCCCTGTTTAGCTTCCGAGATCCGAGGAGATCGGGCTCGCCTGGGCTGGCCAGGTCAGTGCATAATTTACCTGCTTTAAAAGGGAATTAGACACACTCACGGAAGAGAGGGCCATCAACGGCTATTAGACTTGATGACTACCTGGAACCTCCTCCACAACAGGAGGAGGCTTTGTTCTCTATCTCTTGCTTGCAGGCCTTCCAGGGGCCTCTTGCTGTCCGCGGTGTCAACAGGATGCTGGACTGGGTGGAGCACTGGTCTAATCCAGCAGGGCTGATCAGAGTCTTGGCACAGGAGACATAAACCTACTCGCTGTTTAACATCTTTCATCATTTTTTCCTTGTCAAGTTGCAGCTGACCTAAGGTGAGCCGGTAGGGTTTTCGAAGCAAGAGACAGGCAGAGGTGCTTTGCCATCGCCTGGATTTCCTCGGTGGCCTTCCATCCAAGTACTAACCTGGACTGACCCTGCTTAGCTGTTGAGATCTGGCAAGACTGGGGCTACCCTACCAAGTCAAAAAAAGGGAAAAAAGTTATTTCCAATATCTGGTTCATGCCCCAAGTGGTCTGCAGCTTCATTATCATGAAGACATTCAAGTAGGGTTCTCTGCATGGATTTTTTGTTGTTCAGTCGCACAGTCGAGTCCGACTCTTCGCGACCCCATGGACCAGCTCCCGCCAGGCCCTCCTGTCTTCCGCCATCCTCTGAAGTTGGCTCAATTTCATGTTCGTTGCATCGATGACACTGTCTAACCATCTCATCCTTTGCCCTCCCCGTCTTCTTTGACCTTCAATCTTTCCCAGCATCAGGGTCTTCTCACAACTTTGTGACCCTTGTAGACAATAAGCTTGCCACTGAACCAATGAATACTTTTTCTTGAATTGTATCAATTGAATTGTCTCCTCAGTCTGTCTCCTTTAGCCTATCTGCTGTATCTGTATTTAAATTTTTTTTACTAAGATCCAGGAAACATGTTGGGTTAGAATCTCCACTCTGCCATGCAAGCCTGTTGGGTGAACATGGGCCAGTCAGACTCTCTAAACTGTCACAGGAAGGGTGGGATTAAAATGTAGTAAATAAATGCATAATGCTTTTCTGGATAACTCCTAACCCTGTATACCTGTCTTTATGAAATACTGCAGGCATCTTCCCAGGGAATATCTCTGCATCCCCTGTCAGTTTCATGCAAACTGGCCACAAGCAAACAAACAAAAACAGGCAAGGCCTGCAGAAATTTTTAAATGATTAAATTTGATCCCCTAGAATACAAATCCCAGGCTCTATCTGGATGAAAGGTGACAGGAATTGCTCCTTCTTGGAGGGCTTCTAATTCTTTAACTTTCATAAGATTCAGCAAATAAATAAAAAAGTTGCAATGAACTGAGATTTACCCTTTGAAATTAACAGGAAACTATTAAAAACATAACCAAAACCAAAATAAAGTGAATGACTGGATTGGGCACAAAAATGAAACAAATTGATGAGACAAGGCAATTAAATGAATCAAGCCACCAAGCAGTACATCAATATATCACCCCTACTTTTGTCACTTTTTGTCCTGGGATAATCTTTGAGTGCTCCTCCTATGTCCAGTTTCCTCTTCCAAGAACTGCAGGCTGTTTTTAAAAAAATGCCCCACCTGCCAGTCGCATCCTCAGCTGGCCCTCGGTAAATCTGACTGAGGTCTGCGGGGGCAGCTGCAGTGTGGGAAGGATGGCGAAGGAGGCTGACCTAGGAGGGCTCTGGGATCCTCGAGCAGCTACGAAAACAATCCACAGGATGAAGCTACCAAGGAAGTTAGAAAGGATCTAACAAGGGCAGACACAAACATGCGCCAGAGAGAAACACGCCGCCGAGGGCTTTGCAGATCTTCAGAAAGGGAGCAGACCCATCCCCCCCCCCCCCCCCCCCGCCCCTGGGGTGGGTCTCCTGCTGCATCACCCTGCTCAGGACAGATGACTCACAGATGAATGTGAAATGAGGAAGCTCAACAGGAACTGACACTGGTCCTCCACTTAGGCAGACACCAAGACCCAGTGTTGCCACTGAACGGAATGGGAAAGAACAGAGGAGAACACACACCCGTTGTCTGGGTTAGCTGCACACATATACAGATGTTGCATAAAAGAACCCAGAAAGCAAACAATACCAGGACAGATGTTGGGAGTATTAATAGTACCATGCACAAAAACAAAAACCTTTCTATCGGAACACATCTTACTCAATGGGGACTGTGATGCAATTAAATGAGAACAAAATGCTGCCACTCATTCATATGGAAACAAGCACATGGACGGGCACAGGGAGGGGGCTAGGCCACACGGTGGGGGGGGAGACTATACCATACTGTTTGTAGATAGGGGGCTTCCTATAGATGTTATCTTTTACTCCCGTGTCTGAAGAAAAAGAAAGGAAAAAAGCCACAGAGTAAGCAAGAATACGTTGTTTTATCTTCAGTACCTCCCCCCCAATGCAAACAGAGGCTGCTCAGCGAACGGATGTTTCCTTTTACAATAAAAAGCAATATTAAAAAGAACATGCTGTGGCCCCTCCCCCAAAAAATATTAAAATGAACTTGCTGGGGGGGCTCCCAAAAATTTCACTTGTTCCTACTGAGACAATTTGATGGCTTAGAAATGAGTTGCTAGCTGATGGAAATTAAACCCTATATATTGAACATAAATATGCAATTAACAGTAGCCCTTAAAGCTGTCCGGCTTGTTACATTGCTTATCCACACCGCTGACACATGCAGCCAAAGTACAGAGATGACAGCAACGGCAGTGAATGCCTACCTGGAACGTGAAAATGCCTAGGAGCCTGTGGATAGAGAGATGGCGAAGATTTGCTGTCTGAGTACATGGATAAGCTGGGTGTACTCCGACCACTTTCACTGCCTCCAAGTGGGAAAAGCAGGGGGAAAGGAGATAAAACAAAACAAAACAAAAAATGGCAAGCAATGTAGAGAATTCAAAATGTTTGTTAATTAAACAGATTTCTGGAAATGCTTTTGAGAGCCACACTACATATCACACTCCACAAGCATCAGCAATACGGCATTGTGCCTCTAGGAATGGGAAAAGGTTTCTTGCCTGTAACTTTGCAGAAGGGCTTGAAAAGACACCAGTGGGAGTGTGGGAGTGAACCCATCACACAACAATTGCCTCGGGAATTCAACCCGCCTCCTGCCCACAACCAAGGGATCTGGGGCAGAGCATGCAAGGTGCCGTGCAGGGTCGCCACCACCGGCCCCTTTCAAGGAGGAAGAAACTCCTGCTGATGAGAAGAGGAGGCATGCACTCATGCAGTAAAGCAACAAAGCATGGCAACTGCACAGTACTGGAGACTGCATAAACCCTTCCATGGCATTTGGCCCCAGGTTGATGCATAATGCTGCATGAGAGAATTTGCAAGCACCCTCGCTCTTCTCATAAACGGAAGTGGGTTTTGATCCTAGAATTTCCCTGATTTTTAAAAGAAAATCCAGTGCATTACACAAGACACCCCCCCCCCCCCGGGGAAAAAACCCCCTTTGAGGGGAAAAACCCTCTTTGAGCCAGCAGGCCTCCTTTCCCCACCACTTGCTTGCACAGTTTGAGCCCATAGAAACCAGACTGTTCACTTATGGTATACAGGCATTGCATGTGCTTACAAGTCCTCTGCAAACAAGCAAGACACATGACATCAAACCCAGACAGAATGGCACAACACAATCCATACAACATGTCATGAGCACAAAATATTAAAAAATCCATGCACAACAGTCTACTCAACTACTTATATCTAGCGGCAAACCACATTATTTGCTCACATGTGTTCTATGTATATATATAAATGCAGCATATTAATGAGGAATTAAACATTTTGTAGATACTCTAACAAAACCTTGACCCATTTTACATCTATGGAACACCAAGGCCAAAACCCCAGGACCTTTCCCTGAGTCCACGGCACATAACTTCTTTGGACCCTACTGCTGGAAGAATGCAGAACAGCAGCCAATTATATCAGTGTTATGTATTGGGATTGAATCATCCCTGATTGAATCACCCCAGAGATGGGATGAGCTTGGAGCACAAGAACGACAGCCTACCAGGATTCTGAAAGTAACCAGTCTAGTAGTAATGTTATGTAAATAGCCCATCGCTGGGAGTGGGGTGTGTTTGGGTGTAGCAACTGCATGCTATTTAACAAAGCTGAGGCTCCAGAATCTTGTCTTGCTCTTACTGAAATCACAAATAAAGTTGAGTTGATCACTGGACTCGAGCCTGCCCATCCATGGAACCAACTATTTAACAGTGGTGACAAGGATGGGATTCTGTTGAGCCAGCCCAGAGCCCATCTGCACCGCACCGCGCATTGAGCTCCAGTGCCAAGCGCATTGCATTGCAACTGGGACCATGGCTGCTGCTCCAGGACATCTGCCAGAATTTGACCCCGCTCACCTAGAGCTTTGGGAGACTTGGGTGGAGCGGCTCAAGTACTTCGTGCTGTTCCAGGACATCGAGGGCGAAGAGAAGAAGAAGGCTCTCTTGCTCAGTTCCTGCGGGATCGCAACCTTGAGGCTAATTCAGGGCCTCATCGCGCCCACCATGCTTGAGGCAGCCACTTACGATGTATTCATCAAGGCGCTCACCGACCATTTTGTGCCTCAGCCAACCAAGATACTGCACCATGTGGACTTCTACATGCGCCAGCAAAAGTCCAACAAGACAGCCGCCGACTTCGTGGTGGACCTTCACAGATTGGCCCTTTCATGCGAGTTCCTGAGCCTTGAAGACGCCCTCCTCAACCGGTTCGTGATGGTCATCCGAGAGGAGAAACTCCTCCATGGAACCAACTATTTAACAGTGGTGACAAGGATGGGATTCTGTTGAGCCAGCCCAGAGCCCATCTGCACCGCACCGCGCATTGAGCTCCAGTGCCAAGCGCATTGCATTGCAACTGGGACCATGGCTGCTGCTCCAGGACATCTGCCAGGATTTGACCCCGCTCACCTAGAGCTTTGGGAGACTTGGGTGGAGCGGCTCAAGTACTTCGTGCTGTTCCAGGACATGAGGGCGAAGAGAAGAAGAAGGCTCTCTTGCTCAGTTCCTGCGGGATCGCAACCTTGAGGCTAGTTCAGGGCCTCATCGCGCCCACCATGCTTGAGGCAGCCACTTACGATGTATTCGTCAAGGCGCTCACCGACCATTTCGTGCCTCAGCCAACCAAGATACTGCACCATGTGGACTTCTACATGCGCCAGCAAAAGTTCAACAAGACAGCCGCCGACTTCGTGGTGGACCTTCACAGATTGGCCCTTTCATGCGAGTTCCTGAGCCTTGAAGACGCCCTCCTCAACCGGTTCGTGATGGTCATCCGAGAGGAGAAACTCCGCTGAAAGTTCATCGGCCATGAGGAACTCACCCTTGCAACGGAGCCACTTTCAAGAAATCCTGGCGAGACCACCAGACCTCCACCGCGCACCAGTCCTCCGTTCCCTCGGCTTCTGGGGCATCAGACGAAGAAGAGACCCATCAGGTTCACCGCCCAGCTCGCCGCAACCAGCAGAGACCATCGCACCGACTGCCTGCGCCAGCTGCGGAGAAGCCACGAATGTTGCTCCTGCTGTTTCCGAGAGACGACATGCAGGACCTGTGGCAAGACAGGCCACATCGCTCACGCCTACCGCTCCAAGGGAGCCTGGAGATGCACAGCCACGCACCAGGAATCCACAGATCTGCATACCACTGCTGTCCACCAACATCAAGTACTGAATTTACCCCGGGACACCCCTGATAAAATTAAAGTGACTGTGCTAATAGAAAGGGTACCTTGCAAGATGGAACTGGACACAGGGTCACCCATCTCCATCATCTCGGAAGAGACTCTCCAGAGGCTCTGTCCACAAGGGGGTCCCTGCCTTAGACCCGCCAGGTTCACCCTCCAGACTTTTAAAAGAACAAGGTGGCCATTAAGGGGTGGGGCAAATTCCACGTGAAATACAGACAGTTTGAGGGAATGTTGGACATTGGTGGTGGAAGAATGGCTCACCAGCTTACTTGGACTGTCTTGGTTTATGCTCTTGGGGTTCAGAGTAACGGAGGTGCACCATGTGCACCCCTCAGACTTCAGTAATGTGTGACGAGTTCCCTGCCATCTTTGATGGAACACTCGGTTGGTACACAGATCCCCCGGTATCACTCCAACTCAACCCCGAGGTGCAGCCCGTTCGCCTCAGGGCCCAGAGAGTTCCATTTGCGCTCAAGCCCAAAATTGAGGCAGAACTGAGCCATTTGGTGGCACAAGGAGTTTTAGAGCTGGTTCCCCATGCCACCTGGGAGACCCCCATCGTAACCCCAATTAAGCCAAATGGGGATGTTTGCATCTGCGTGTACTACAAATGTAGAATCAACAAGGCACTGAGTGACCACGCGTACCTGGTGCCTGTGGTCAGGCATGTCCTAGCGACTTGGCCCAAGCATACCAACAACTCCTGGTGGACGAGCCGACTACTGAGGCACAGACTATTGTCACACACTGGGGTGCTTTCAGAGTCAAGCGGTTGCAGTTTGGGGTAAGCGTGACCCTGGGAATCTTCCAGAACTTAATGGACTCTCTCAAGACCATCCCTGGGGTCCAACCCTTCTTCATTGATGTATTAATTGCTGCCCCCATGTAAGAGGACTTCGCCACCTGCCTACGCACCGTGTTGCAGTGATTCGACTCCGCCGGGCTAAAGGTGAAGCGGGAGAAATGCCTCCTGGGAGCCCCCTGTCTAGAGTTCCTAGGGTTCTCTGTGGATGTGGACGGCATCCACCCAGCCCCCGACAAGGTTCATGCCATCACGAATGCACCCATTCCCAAATCCAAGGCCAAGTTGCAGGCTTTCTTGGGGCTTCTGAACTTTTACCACTCCTTCCCGCCCCATAAAGCTGCACTTGCGGAGCCCCTCCATCGTCTGCTCAACAAGAAGGTCCCGTGGGTGTGGGGCTGGTGGCAGGCCGCCGCTTTCCGGGCCGTGAAGGAGCCACTCACATCGAACAATGTCCTCGCCCATTTCGGTGACATGCTGCTGGTCATCTTGGCATACGATGCTTCTTCTTACGGCGTTGGTGCAGTTCTGGGTCATCGGTTGCCAGATGGGAGGGAGGTGCTGGTGGCCTACTACTCCCGGACCCTGTCATCAGCCAAGCGGAACTACTCCCAGATTGACAAAGAGGTCCTTGCAATCGTGGCGGGAGTAAAAATGTTCCACGATTACCTGTATGGCCGCTCCTTCACCATCGCGACCGATCACAAGCCCCTGCTCGGTCTCCTCGCCCCTGAACGCCAAATGCTGCAGATGCCAGGAATGGCCTCTTCCACTATCAGAGAAGGATATTGTCCAGTTGCTTGGTTCCCAGTTCAATTGGTGCTTCACATACAGGTGTTGGAGTTGAAAGCTATAAAATACAAACTAATTTCCTTCATCAGTTTAACGAAAGGGACCATAGTGCAGATAGCCAGGGGCAATGTTGCCACTGTGATTTATGTCAGCAACCACACTTTGCTAATGCAACACAAGCAGGTTTGTATGAACAGGTAAATAAATTCCGCTAGCAGCCAGTTACTAAAACTAAATTTTGAAGGGTTTTTATTCTATGCGCACAGAATAAACAACAGGTAAATCTTTTAAAAAACGGACTACAGAAAACAGAAAGAAAACACTGGTTTTGAGGAACTAAACAGTAACAAAATTTGCAGATCTCTCCACCTGAGAGCCCCTCCCCGAACTGCCACAGCCCTCTGGGGGGCCGTTCTCAGTCCACTGCGGTGGTGGTGGTTCCAGGCCGTCATCCTCCTCCTTGCGGAAGACAGGTCCAGCTCCGTGGGCAGTAGGCAGCAGTGGAGCTGGTCAATGTGCCTGAGTAGTAGCTGGCCCCCATTTGTCGATACCTCGTACCATAGGGGTCCAGTGACTAGGGTAACCCTTGCTGGAATCCACGTGGGGCCACTGGAATAGTTCTGCGCAAAGAAAGGTCCCCCAGAAAGAACCCTTTGGGGGCCTCCTGGCTCACTAGAGTGTGGCACAACTCTGGGGCTCGGTCTGGGTGCAGGCGGTCCAGCCACGTTGTGAGGCAGTGGCCCATTAAGAGTTCTGTGGGGCTGTGGCTGGTGGACGTACTCGGAGTCACTCAATGGCCAAACAAAAAGACCACCAGCCGTTGGTTCCAGTCCCTGTGGGTGAGCCGCTTTAGCGCGTCCTTGATTGTCCTCACCATCCGCTCGGCTTGTCCATCGGTAGCCGGGTGTAACGGAGTGGACCACACGTGCCTGATGAGTTTCTGGTCTACCAACTCCTTGAACTCTCCCGAGGTGAAGGCAGTGCCGTTATTGGTCACGACCGTGTCCAGTAGACCCTGTCTTCTAAAAATCTGTCTCAGGGCCTGGATGGCTGCACAGGATGAGGTCAAGGCGACTGGCACGACTTCCAGCCACTTGGTGTAGGAGTGTCATGCCCGCAGTGCAGCCCAACCCTGTGGACCCTGACCCCGGGGATTCTGCGCCCTCAACGTCCGAGGGTGAGCTCCCTGCACCCCTTGAATCACCAGACCTAAGTCCTGCAGAAGATGAGTACCAGTTACCAGGAGAGTTTACACCTGGAGCTGCGCCGGCAGAGCCAAGCACAAGCACCACGCCTCCGGATTCCCCCCCACCAGTGGCTCGTTTGCGAGAACAAAGGCGACGGGACATGGCAACCCAGCGTAAGGAGGCATGCATGCGAGGTTGGCGTCCTTTAAGCCCAGAGTACTGACCGGAGCCAGGACCTTGTTAGCGGCCGGTAATTGGCTAACAAGCGGAATGGGCTTTTTAGGCGGCTCTCTCAGATCCCCAACTCGTGCTGGCAACTAGCCTCATAGACGACTCGCTGCACCCCGGATCCTGTGTTCCTGTCTCCTGGTTTTCATCCTGACTCCCCAGCTCCTGACTTTGGCTTGCATGACGTTATTTCTCTGGCTTCCTAACTATGGACTGTGTATCCTGACTTTTGACGAACGGCTTTTGGCTTCTGAACTCTGCATGCAATCTCCAGTAACCCTAGACTGTGTTTTGACTTGATATTTTGGACTCTGCTCACGTTACTCTGTCTTATCTGGTGCCATGACCTCGGACTGTGTTTTGGCCCTCTCATGCCCTGCCTGGCCCGCCAGCGCAATCATGACAAGGAGTCCACCAGGAGAAAGAACAACTTCCCCTGGAACAGGCCGGCAAAGTCCAAATGCACCCGTGCCTATGGCATGTGGGTAGACTCCCATTGGTGAACAGGAGCCCTTGGAGGTTCGGGCTGCATCTCTTGGCAGGCCTGGCAACGCTATACCCAGGCCTCGATCCAAAATTAATGCCAAGCTTGCTAGATTTTGCTTGTATTATTCATAAACATTATTGTTGTGGGGGTGAATTCTGCCGCTTGAATAGCTACTTTCCCGGCATGGACACAAACGACTGCTCTGGCCCCTCTAGCAAGGAGGGAAAAGGTAGCATCTCTCAACTACAGCTGCAAAGGCCAGGAAAAATTTAGGAGAAAAAAATAAGGCCAAAGCCGATGGTGCAAAATCAGGAAAAATTATATTTTATTACTCAGTTAAAATTCCCAAAAAAATTCCCTATGCATTTTGTCAACGGGCTTCGTCAGGGGAATCTGTTCATCTTGCAGTCGTTCTTCAAAAAAGAGTACAAGGTCATCTGCAAGGTCAACCTTGCAAAAACACCCACCTCCGGGTGTCCCCACGTGTCCAACACTGGCTGAAGATACTTCCAATTGAGTTCCCACTTGCGTAATGATGCTCCCCCTCTGCTTAGGAAGTCTGCGGTCACATTCAGGGAACCCGGAAGGTGACCAGCCACCAGAAAAATGGTCCGGGACTGGCATTTGTCCCAAATCTCCAGAGCAAGCCTGCACAGACCCCTTGATACTGTGCTGCCCTGGCGGTTGATGTAGCACAATGCTGTGGTATTGTTCATTAGGATCGCTACTGTCCGGTGAGTCACCATGTGCTGGAACGACCGGAGAGCATACCTGACAGCTAGCAGTTCCAGGAAGTTGATGTGTTTGTGAGAAACATGAGTTTCCCAACTGGATCCCACACATATTCCATTGAGATGTGCGCCCCAGCCCCAGAGAGATGCATCCGTAGTTAACATCATGGATGGGGTGGGAGAGTGGAAAGGCGCCCCTGCTAGTAGGTTCCGCTAGTTCTCCCACCATTTCAGGAAAGCCAGAACCTGGATGGGAATGACAAACCGCTGGGAGTGGGAGTGACACTGGGGATGAAACCTTTTCAGGAACCATAGCTGGAGTGGTCTCACGTGAAGCCTGTCTAACATGATTACCACTGTAGTGGCGGCCATCAGGCCCAAAAGACGCTGCAGTTGCCTCACTGAGGCGTCTCCCTGAGAGTGTACAAGCCTTATAAGAGCGATGATGTCGTCTGCCCTCTTGGGAGGGAGGAAAGCCTTGCAGTTAATGGAGTCCAGAATCGCTCCTATGAACTGGACCCTCGAGGAGGGGAGGAGCATTGACTTCTTGTGGTTGACACACAGACAACTAACTTCCCTCAGTAACTCTAGCGTCAAGTCTATATGTTGAAGGAGGGTGGCGTTGGAATTTGCTACCAGGAGTTAGTTGTCGATGTACTGGAAAATTCTTATCCCCTGTAGACGAAGATGAATGGCAATGACCACCATCATTTTTGTAAACACCGGGGGGGGGGCCTAGACAGCCCTAAGGGAAGGGCCTTGTATTGATAATGGTGTTCCCCCACTGCGAAACACAAAAACTTTCTGTGGGCGTGATGAATTGTGACATGAAAGTAAGTGTTCTGTAAATCCACGATCGCCATCCATGCCCCTTGCTCGAGGAGGGGGAGGATGCTCTGCAAGTCAGGGTATTTGCCACACGCTTAATAAACTCCCCATAAGACTTCAGATCCTCCAAGGGAGATATTGGAAGGTCCTCCGACACTCTTTGCGGTGGAGAAGGGCTGGGTGGATGCTCTTGGCTCTCTTCCCCCGATTGCGAGGAGTCAGACAAATCAGATCGGTCAGAAGGGTCTACAAATGCCATTGGCAATGTCGGAGCTGACTGGGTTGGTACCGACGCAGATACAGTCTGTGACATCGATGAAAGCTTTTGCTTAGGGTGCATGCCTATCACTATCGATGGCTGAAGTGGCAAAAACTCCAGCATCGGAGCAGGATGTTGATACCGAGACAGTCGGGAAGATGTCGATTGACGATCCCATTCCATCAGCATACGAGGTGGAAGCGAGGGCACAGAAGATGACAACGGATATGCCCCATACAGGTATTGCCACTGGCGTTGATCCCAGGGGCTCGGTGGAGGAAGGAGTGGCCCCAAAGGTCGGTCTCAATCGTTGATTGACGAACAACAAGGGAAGGGTTGTGCAAACGCACGTGCTCCTTGGCCCGAGTGGATGCTCTCAACACTGGAGGAGCGTGAGGCTTGAGTCAGGTCCATGTCTTGCTCAGAGTCAGTGAGCTGAATCGGGTGCAGCGAAGGTGAGGATGGAACACCTTTCAGCTGCCCATGGCCTGGTGAGTCAAGCGAAGTGACTCCAGAAACCTGAGACAGTTCCGGTGCATGTCCAGGAGTCGAAGGAACTCTGCTAGGAGAGTCTTTCAAAGAACTCTAAATGTTTAACAAGACAGGACTTACCTTTGTATGTTGGTTTTTACTCAGCAGGGTTTGCCCTTCTATATGCTTGACAGTTTTACCTTAATAAAGTTTTCCATCAATTTACTCGGAACAAATATTAAGCTAACTGGCCTGGGCCCCTTTTAAAAAAATGGGTGTTGCATTGGCCACTCTCCAGTCCTTTGGTACAGAGGCTGATCTTAGGGACTTGTTACATATCTTAGCTAGAGGATCAACAATTTCATATTTGAGTTCTTTCAGAACTCTATGATGGATAGCCTCTGGTCCTGATGACTTGTTAAGTTTGCATTTTGTCAGTAATTTCTAGAACTTCCTCCCTTGTCACCACTACTTGCCCAAGCAATAGAGACTGGGTAAAACGCTCAGGGCTGCTTAACTTAGAAAAAAGGCAAGTGAGGGGAGACATGACAGAGGTCTATAAAACTATGCACGGTGTAGTGAGAGAGGACACAATTCCCATAGTCCTAGAACCTGAGGTCATTCACAGAAGCTGAAGGGTGGGAGATTCAGGATAGACAAAAGGAAGCACATCTTCACACAGCATACAGTTAATCTGTGGAACTTCCTGCCACAGGATATGCTGATGGCTGACACCCTGAAGCCTTTAAAAGGGGACTGGACGAATTCGTGGAGGACAGGACTCTCAATGGCTACTAGCCAGGAGGCATCCATGTGCTCCCTTCCAGTACCAGAAGCAGGAGGCCTCGTTGAGTCCGCTGGCTGGGAGCACGGATGGGAGGATGGGGTCATCCTGCTTGTGGGCTGGCCGGCCACGAGGGGAGCAAGACACTGGCCTCGCTGGGCCTTCGGTCTGATGTCGCGTGGCTCTTCTTATGCTCTTAAGTTTATATACTACCTAACTTATAAATGATGCTATGAGGGTTCTTGGGAACAAAAGAACACACACACACCTAGTAACTGTTTAACAACAACACTTTTATTCTCTTTTCTAGGTTCCAGTCTTGCCGTATGATTCACTCAGTTCTTAAAGGGTGAGCCTCACGCCTGGGTGGTACCACACCCTTCACCAGGTAAGTCAAGAGACGGGGAGATGGCATCTGTCAGGCCACCTCCCTCACTCCTCCTGTCCCAGCCTCCTTTGCCCTTCTGCCCCTGCTCCTCTTGGCCTTCCTGGTCTTTCTGTCTCCTCCTCTACTCTGCCGTTTCCTCCATCTGCCCACATCTGCTTCTCTCTCTGTACTGTGTCACCGCCCTTCTGTCTTCTGATTCTGCCTTTCCTTCTGACGCCTTCTCCATCAGCACTGGACTTGCTGCCATCCGGTCCTTGGCATTTCCCATCTACCCAGTGTCTACAAACCAGCGTTCATAAACACCATTCCTGTCTGGGACTTAAGCCTCCTCTAAGTGACTACTGTCCGTCCTTTAAGTACATCTTTCACTGCTTCTTTTTGCTTCCCATTTATGTTACAATAATGGTCAATAAAGTGGGTGTGCTCAGGTAAGAAAAAATGTGTATCAATCACCTGCAAATTACTGAACTAATGAGTAATAAAACATTCTAAGAGTCCAATCTGCTCAGCCCCCCCCACAAACCAGATGTTGATCATAAATATTTTGCAATATCAGAAGCCCTCAGTCTAATAAAATGCAGTGCTGAGAATGTCAAACACACCAATTGGAACAGGACCAGAAATCCTTAACTGAACCACTGGGGGGGGGGGAACCCTGCACACCACCTAGTGAAGTGCCACAACATCTGAGGGGCTGGCCAATCTTCCCATCTCCGGTGACAATTCCAGCTGCAAACATGAGGCATTAGTTCCATGAGCTTCCTAGCTTTGCATTACCAAAATACAGTAATAAAAATGTTTCTAAATGGCACAATATTGGTTCTAATTTCTAAAAGTGTTCAGGAATTGTTCAACACTCACTGGAATAAAAGGTTTCATATTTATAGAACAAAAATATCAAAACTCTCTCTATCAGAAGGACATGCGCAAACATAACATCCAAGCACACGTGGAAATGCTCACAGTTACCACAGCACAAATGGCATTTCTGGCCTTACCTTTGAAGAAAGGGATGTAATGGTGGTGCCTGAATGCAGATGTGAGGCTTGTGTGTTGGGGGAGGGAGAGGCAGCTACTGGTACCAAGACTCTGAGTACCAGCTAGGGGGCAACAGAAAGTGCAGTCATTTCCTTTCTAAGACCTACAGAACATTTCTTTCTAAGACCTACAAAACAGAAAGGAAAGTCATTTCCTTTCTAAGATCCACAAAGCATTCCACATCTTTGAGCTCGGGGAAGGGCTTCTAAGTTGGCCGGGTGGTGCCCCTTCTTCTTGCCCTGGCAGAGAGGAGATCAGCCAAGGAGCGGGCAGAGCCACGGACTGTGCAGACAGGATTGCTTTAAGGGACCTTCTGAGCCCGCCCCCCCCCAGGTGCTGGGCTGGAGCCAGCGGCAGAATAAGCACAGCTGGGGTGCTGCTGCTGCTGACCGCAGGGAGAGGTTGCTGTTGCACGTTGATCTACCTGAGATCACAACGGGAGCCGAATTCCCGACCCGGGTGCCAGAGGAGCATCTGCTGCTTCACTCATCTGCATCTCTCCCTCTGCCCACTCACAAATGCTGCCTCCCTTTGGCAGAGAAGCCCTGTATGGCTGGGTAGGTAGCACAAAGGAAGGTAAATGGCCCTCTCCTCCCATTTCTGTGGCTGTCAGCTGCTTGGAACACCTCCCTGTCCAGTGTGAGTCCCAGGCATGTCGGGGAAATGGGAAATATAGGATTATCCCGCACAAGTCTTCAGGGCCCGAGTTGTAACTATAAGCTCTCAATGGCGGTTCCCACATGGGGATGGGCTCACGTGGTTCCCCCACTGCTTCCCCGCCCCCCACCTCCCGGGAACAGCCACCTCCAGTCTACTAGGGCTTTTCTGGGGTTGTTGTTTTTATAATGGCAATTAAATACAGTTGTATCGATACAATCCATGTATTATATATCCACCTATTAACAGGTTCTCTGAACTCCCATCTTCCCTTTTTTTAAAAGTAAAATCTCTAGCCACTTTAGTTCTGGAGATTTGGCGTCTCCTTACATCTCTGCAACAGAAGGGGCCAGATATTTACTTGTTTTTTTAAAAGCTGGGAATTCAGAGATCCTGGTACCCAGATTGTTGTAACAATATTTAACTGTCAATTTAAAAACAACCTGGGGACCCCCCTCCCCATGGTGGGGGAGGGGAGGAGAAAAGGGCTGTTGCGGGGACAGAGGCAGGGGAAATGGCTGCTCTGTGTGTGTGCACGGGAGAGCTTGGATTCTCCCACCCACATGGCAGCCATCTAGGCTGTACTTAAGATCTTTCCTGAAACTTTGGAGCAAGGGAGGTCTGAGAAAGATCAGGGGAAAGCTGGGGAAATTTCAGGGAAGGTACCATGATGCTGTCTGTGGTGAAGCAGGAAATAATGCTGCTTCCCAACGGCAGTCGGACCCCCAGGGTAGACTAAGTAGTGTGGGAAGGGCCTATGCTGTATTTCGCTCTCGCTCTCTCTCTTTCTCTCTCTCTCTCTTGCTCTCTCTCATTGCCAAGGGACCGGCCAGGGTCTTCACGGCAGCCCTTCAGGTCGCCAGAAAGGTCCTGCGTACCCTGAGCCCCTGGCTGTCACCTCAGAGGAGATTACTGGATGGCAAAAAGCCTCCTGTCATTCTGCAGGACCTAATATCATCGAACAATCCTTAGTGAATTCAAGGATATTTGTATCCTGACAGATAAAAAAAAGTTGAGCCTTGTTATAGCTGGGAGTGAAATATATGGCTAAGGAGCAGTCTCCATTATGCCCAGCAGCACCCATTTGGGAATGTCCAGTTAGTCACAGGCCATTTTTAGGTCATGCCACCACTACTGGCTTCAGACAGGAGACACTCACATCACTGTTCAGGGAGCAGGTCTAGTCAGAAGTAAGTCCCATTTTATTCAAAGGGCCTCACCCCCAGGGGAGCATTCTTAGGACTGCAGCCTCAGACAAAGTCAGTCATGAGAAATCTTAATTCTCTCCTTGGGGCCCTACTTTTTGGCTGGGTCACTGCTGGCCATTTACGGCACTGAGGGGAAACTGCTAGCATCACAGGCACCCTCCAGGTGGGACCTGGGGATCCCTCGGAACTACAGAGATCAGTTCCCCTGGAGAAGATGGAGGCTTTGGAGGGTGGGCTCCGTGGCCTTGTGTGCCCCCAGCCCTGAGGCCCCTGCCCTCCCCAGGCTCCACCCCCAGATCTCACTGAGTTTCCCAACCTGGATCTGGCAGCCCCCCCACCCCACCCCCCACTGGTGGCCGGGGGGACGACGACAACAACACACCTGGCAACCCCACAAGCAAACCAGTAAATGTAAAAATTAGTAACTGTCACTGCTTATTTCTGAAACTCAACATCCTGCTGAACAGTCAAAGAGGAATTAGCTTTGCAAATGAGCAGGCACAGAAAGCTTTAACCTGGATGTCCAGGTGGGAAGGGCAAAAGACGAGAGCTAAGAACTGGGGCCTCAGAAAAAAGAAGATGAGTTTTCGAGTCCTCTGTAATCTGAGATGCTTCCGTACTACTAGGGAAATCAGCAGATTCATCTGGACGTTCTTGTCAGCAGTGGAATTTATGGTGTGATTTTCATTACTGAAACTTGGTGGGTCATTTTTCATGGTCTTCTTTCCCACCCCCTCGCCTTGCAGCAGTCCTCCTTCCTCCAGGGTTGAAGACAGAGGGTGGCTCTCGGGGAGAAGGTTTCACCGTGCTGCCCTCTGGTATGTGGTGTCCTGCAAGGAGCGATCCTCTCCCTGACATTAGTCAACATCTATACGCGCCCCCTTGCCTGGTTAATTCAGGGGGTTGGGCTGGGTTGTCACCAGTATGCTGATGACACCCAGCTGTATCTGTTGATGGACAGCTGGCCGGACTCCGCCCCAGATGTCCTGGCTAGGGCTTCTGAGGCTGTGGCTGATGGGTGGCACACGAGCTGGCTAAAACTCAGTCCGGCTGAGACTGAGGTCCTGTCCCTGAGTCGTGGGGGGCTGGGTTCTGGAATCCGGCTCCCTGCCCTTGGTGGGGCACCACTGACACCGGCGCCAACGGCGAGGAGTCTGGAGGTGATCACAGATGCCTCCCTTCCCATGGAGGCCCAGGTCACCAGCGTTGCCAGACCAGCCTTTTACCATCTTCGGCTGGCCAGGCAACTGGTTCTCTACCTCTCCTCCCACAACCTGGCAACAGCGATCCACGCAATGGTCCAGGCTTGATGACCACGACTCGCTCTATGCAGGCCTACCCTTAAACCTGATCCAGAAGCTTCAGCTGGTACTAGCAGTCCACGGCCCCAAAGACGTCCGACTTGCCTCGACCCGGGCCAGGGCCGTTTCAGCCCTGGGCCCAGCCTGGCGGAACAGGCTCCCGATCGAGATCAGGGCCCCCCTGCGGGGGATCTGTTGCAATTCCGCAGGGCCTGTAAAACGGAGCTGTTTGACCAGGCCTTTGGCTGAGGCTGTGGACATCAAAGAACATCGGCCTCCCCTGCTTTAAGTGCCCTGTGGCGCTATTTACATCTTGGACACCTGGAGCAGCACCCGTTTCCATCAGAATGATTCACTGCCCCTCTCCTGGCGTGAGCTTACTGTGTGTTGGACTGTAATCACACGCCGCTGTTGTCATTAGGAATTTTAGATTGGTTACTCTAATAATATTGATGTTTTAATTGGATCATTGCTCCGGTATTTATGTACTGTTTTATAATATGATATAAGCCACCCTGAGCCCATTTGCGGGGGTAGGACGGGATAAAAATCCCACACATAAACAAACAAACAAACACTAAGTGGTGGGCGACTGGGCGCCAAAGTGGGCTCAGCCAGTGTCAATGTGGCTGGAAGCCAGTCGAGATGGTAGCTGCTAAGGTACAAAGGCTCTAAAGGATACCACTGACAAAACAATGTAACAAGCACACTTTTTGGGAATTGCCGTGCTTGCCAACAAATGGCAGAAACACCCAGCTTTGGATCCTTGAGGTCTTTGTCAGACTTCCTGCGTTGGGCTCCCACAGTGGCGCATCCAGTACGTACCCCCCACCCCACCCCACCCCATGGTGCACCTTGTATGCCAGAGGGGAGGGGAGGCAACATTGCTTATCAGAACTGCCATAATCTTTATCTTGGTGTTACTTTCCTTCAGTGCACAGTACACGGGGTCACCTTCTCTGTGTTCTGAATAGACTCAGCTTTATAGGGGATAACAGATCTACTGACTATTAGCCATGATAGCTGAATGGGGCCCCTGGGCTCAGAGACGGAATGCTTCTGATGGCCAAAGACGGGGGAGAAGCTGGCAGGCGAGGTGTCCGGCCAGCAGGATCTGCTCGCTGGTTTCCCTGTGGCATCCCTTGGAAACAGGATGCTGGACTAGATGGGTCACTGGTCTGACCTAGCATGGCTATTCTTATGTATGTAGGCATTACTTTTAGGCAAACTTTTAAATGGCATAAAAGGGATGATAAACTTTTTAGAGGACAGACCAAATATTTAAAATTATCTCAATAAACAGAAGTGGTTATGCTCAATTATCTGCCTGTTTGGCTCATGCTCACTGGTCACAGTTAGAGAACCAAGTGTTCTCCAGATTCAGTGCCATTTGTTTGTATGACTGGACTGATTCATTAAACGATTAGCTTAGCTTTTCCCATCTAGTGCCATGGCCAATTGTTAGAAGACATATAGTTGAAAGAGGGAAAAATCCATTTGAGAATCTTTAGTTGAGATTTGCTGCTTATATGTTTCTGTGTGCCTTCAGTGTCTAACTGCTCATGAACCTACCTAACCTTGCAATTGGTTCTTCTGATTATTTTGCAAGCAGATGTGGCTGACTGTGCAGATGTAAAAGGAGTCAATGCAGGGTTGCTCATTTAAGGGATGGATTCGACTGCACAGGTGGAAAGTCAGGACAAACTACAAGTGATCCCATACTGGACTAGGACTGGATTATGGTCCGGGGGGACGGGGGGGGGGGCGGGTATGTGCCTATCCTCGGGTAACTGAGAATAATTATTATATATTTAGAAAGTTTAAGGGACACTTCTCCAGAGACCCACTTCAGATGGCTAACAAGATAAAAACAATTCATCAAAGTTTATTTCCTATTACCACGGAACAACTTGGCATCGTAGCACAAGGGACTACTGCTCAAGCACAACGCTGTTCAACTAGGTGCCTGAGACATACTTTGACCACAGAGGCGTGCAAAGGGTCTGCCACGGCCTCAGACGGGGAGCTGGCTCCTGAAGCACGGGCCAGGTTCCTCAGAGTGTCCTCCTGGGCCTACCCCCCCCCCTCAGTGCAATACTCCCCTGACTTGGCCTCCGCACTGGTGCCGCCCCTCTTCGGTCTTGCCTCCTCCCGGTGGTCTCTGGCACCCCCACGGGTGGCTGCCTTGTTCCCCGGCGCTTCCCAGGGCAGGGCTCCACCTGCTGCTGTAGCACAGCTCTGCCTGCCATGGGCTGTGGGCTGCCTCACCGTTTCCAGTGCTCCTGATGTTGGGCACAACCTCCCAGGTGCTGAAACTTGCAGCCCCCGCCCCCCCAGCTCACTGCCTCCTTCTAACTGCATGGCTTGCTGATGTGGGCTCCAACTCCTCAGCAGCATCTCCTCACACACACACGCACACACACACCCTGGACAGCCTGGCCCTATTTCCTGCAAGTCAGGCCACACAGGGTGTGGCGTGATGCCACCCAGGCCTCGTGGGCCTGCCACAGGGTGATTTTATCAGGCTTGTGCGTAGTCATGGAAATTCAATTCAAGTAAGTTTTCCTGGTGATTGCATTTGCGCCAAAGCTTCTTCCTCCCCTTACTAGAAGAGTTGGGACAACCAACCCAAAACTTAGGAAGGCCAGACTTGAAATGTTCCATGAAGGAAAGAGTCAGTCACACCACCTGGGAGCAGCACGCCGAAAAAGAGGGTTGGCCGAGGCTCCCAATGGCAGATCCCTTTTAGCAGGCATTTGTTTCAAAGCCTCGGGAAGGAAAACAAACTCTCTCAACAGGGACAACAATCCTGGCTTTATTTCTGGGGCCACCATTCAAGAAGGATACTACTTCAATCTGGAAAAAGGATTCAGGGGAGAACTGTGAAGGCGGTAAAAAAATCTAGAAGGCAAAATTATTTAAACAAAGGATGCAGAAATTGTGCATGCTTAAGCCCGGAAAAAAGAGCATTTGCCGGGGAAGAAGGGATTAACATTTTCCAAAAGGTTTCTGAAGGAATAATGGGGAAATTATGTACCCTCTCTACTAGGTGCAGGAGAAGAGCAATGAGTGGAAAGTCTGGGAAGGTGGATTTTGGTCAAACCTCAACTTGCAAGCTAAGGAAGCAGCCAAGTTCAAGCAATGGGTGCTTCAGAGCTGGTGTGGCGTTCCCATCTGAGACGCAGGCTCAGAGCGGAAACCCTGCTTTATTCCCGTTTGTCTCCCTTCCACTTTCACAGCCCTGTCCTGTAAGACATTTAAAAAGGTTCCCAGATCCTCTGCCCTTCTCCCGCCCGTGTCGTTCTCCAGTTTGCTCTGCAGCCTTTCCCAGAATGACAAAGACAGAAACAAAACTGAATCATCTGCATTTTCCCACTCTAGCGAATGCCACAGCACTATAGCATGCTCTAACCCCCAGAAACAAAACACCCCAGAATGGCTTGGGTGGGCATGTACTTTCCGTGTCCTGGCTAGAAATGATGTGTTCTTACTTTCCAATAATCCCATAGTATAAACAATCAAACAGCAGCACAGATGTAGATTCTTATTTCCACATCCTCTCCGAGGCCTGTGGCTCCTGCTGCCCAAAGGTGAGCGCCCGCCGCCCACAGAACACACCTGCCCTCTCCCCACAGGACACTGGGCACAGCTCGGCTCGAGCTCCGCAGAGCCCTCTTTCCTCTCCAGTTCCTCTCTGTGCTAGACGGGACCCAGGGAAAGAGTTTTATTTATTTAAAATGTTTACCTCTCTCCTCTGTTCCTACTGAGGGCCAGGGAAGAGGAATGCAAAGAGTCTTAAAAACCCCTCACTGTATTTTGGGGTTGTGGCCGATGATTACATTTCAGCAAGAGTTGTGTGTGTGTGTGTGGGGGGGGCTTCTGATGCTCTCACTTCACATCTTTAACTCCCTCAGAATGGAACCCTTTGATTCCATCACACAAACACACTATCATGGATCTGAAAGATTTCAACTGGCGTAGGCCTCACACAGAAGGGGGTCCCCTTTCCTGTGCCCCCAGAAGGGAGACGCAAAGTGGGGTCTGGCAAAAGGCACCTTCTCAGTCGTTACCTGGCCTGCTGTAGCTCTGAGGAGAGTGGCAAGGGGGGGTGCTGCAGCCATAGCCGAGGGAGCCTGCAGAGCTCGGGCTTGATGTCCTGTACTGCTTGCAAGGCCGGTCATCTTGGTCCCCCTGGGAGGAGGAGGAAGAAGAAGAAGAAGAAGGGAGGAAAACCTTTTACATCATTAGGAAGAAATGGGAGTGAATGCACCTTCAGGCAACAGAACACATTCAATGTCTGTGTGTGCTGGGTGTGTGTGTTGTATTTATTTATTTATTTTATTGATTTTTATCCTGCCCTTCTGGCCTAGGCTGGCTCAGGGCAGCTTACAACAGAATAAAAATTCTCATAATCCACGCAGTGATTATTTTTGCTGCCTTTATTGTTAATGACACTGATTTTAACACAGAACCTAATATCACAGTTGCTTTTGAAGCATTTTTATAGTATAGAATCATAGAATGTTAGCGTCGGAAGGGACCTTGCAGGTCATCTAGTCCAACCCCCTGCACTCTGCAGGAGCACAGCTGAAAGAGAGCCCTACATACCTACAACATCCCCGGAAGATGGTCGTCCTACGTCCGAACCCTGTGGCACTATTGCTGCCTTTCAATTTTTAGGACTTGGGACAATTTGTTTTGTAAGTAGTTACATTTCAATGTTTTATTATCATGTATTGTAGATTAACTGTAAGGCATGTCATCAAACAAACTGGGTAGGAATTATGGGATAGATTATTTATTTATTTATCTATCAGATTGATACCCTGCCCTCCCAGCCAAAGCTGGCTCAGGGTGGCTTAGATAAAAGAGTAAAAACACATAAATAACAGTTATGAACAATCCTAAAACCTTCTAAAACCAATCCAATATTGTAAGGTGCTGGTAGACATTAAACTAATAGTAATAATATTGTTTAGCGATGGCGGCAACAATTCATTGGTCTATCATAATAGTCAGCTCATAGACCTATTCCTTTATGCGGCTGTTGCTGGTAGCTCCAGGGGACAGGGCTCTCTGCATTTCAACTATTGGGGGTGGCTCCGTTGAAGACCTGGTGGAAGAGCTCCGTCTTACAGGCCCTGTGGAACTGCATAAGGTCCCACAGGGCCCTGATCTCTTCTGGGAGCTCATTCCACCAGAATGGAGCCGCCACCAAGAAGGTCCTGGCCCTGGTTATGGCCAGCCTGGCGTCCTTCAGACCCGGGAGGGCCAGTCATTCTTGGGACCCTGATCGCAGTGCTCTCTGGGGAACATGTGGAGAAAGGCGGTCCCTCAAGTATGTAGGCCCTTGACCATAAAGGGCTTTAAAGGTACGAACCAGCACTTCGAAGCGAATTCAGTATGCTATCGGCAGCCAGTGCAATGCCTTCAGCACAGGCTGGATGTGCTCTCGCATAGGGAGGCCCATCAGGAGCCTGGCTGCCGCATTTTGCACCAGCTGTAGCTTCCGGATTTGAGACAAGGGCAGCCCCATGTAGAGAGCATTACAGTAGTCCAATCTCGAGGTGACCATCGCGTGGATCACTGTTGCCAAGTTGTTGCATTTGAGGAAGGGAACCAACTGCCTGATCAGCAGAAGGTGGTAAAAGGCTGACTTGGCAGTGGCTGCAGCTGCTACCTGAGTCTCCATTGTTAGAGAGGCATCCAGGAACACTCCCAAACTCCTAACCTCCAGCACTGGCACCAGCGGAGCCCCATCGAAGGTCGGGAGCGGGATCCCTACCCTCGGCCCGCCCTGATTCAGGCACAGGACCTCTGTCTTCGTTGGATTCAATTTCAGCCGGCTCATACTAAGCCATCCAGCCACGGCTTGCAGCGCCTGGTCCAGATCTTCCGGTTTGGAGTCAAACTGGCCGCCCAACAACAGATAGAGCTGGGTGTCATCTGCATACTGGTGACATCCCAGTACTTGCTTTTGGGCAATCTGGGCAAGGGGGCACATATAGATATTAAATAGCATTGGAGACGGCATCGCCCCTTGGGGCACTCCACAGTCCAGTCTAGTGTTCCCCTAGTGCCACCCTTTGTCCCCAACCTTGGAGAAAGGAAGCAAGCCATCGCAAGGCAAGCTAATGAATATTCTATATAAGTATTCTGCTAAATACAATTGCATAGTATACTGTAATTATACTGACGGAATATTTTTGTGACTGGTTATATCATACTTATTTCTTTGCATAATTATATCCTGCTTTTCTCCCTGATGGGGCCTACAGTATCATTCCCCCCTCCTCCCATTATCCTCACAACAACCCTGTGAAGTACGTTAGGCGGGGGGGGGGACACAAGCTGAAGGTCATCCAGCAAGCTGCCGTGGCAAAATCTTAGTGCACCCTGACAGCTCTGTTCGGTGTGGGCCTTGAAGGCTAGTCAAGAGAACTGTACCTAAATCTCATCTAACCCTAACGTGGCTGGTTTGAAAAGAGACATCCCATGGTGACCTGGTAATAATAATCATGCATATGTGATCAGCAGGTACCATTACAGCAACTTCTGCCGCTGCACAAGAGCAAAAACTGCTTGCCAGGCAGCTCCCTTTGAAATGAAAGCATATCTTGGAGACAATCAAAAGATATGCCCAACTGAAGACAATATGCTAATGTAGACATTGGAATGTAGGCTGCATTTCTTATGAAGTATGGTGCATCACTGACTATGGTTTGCTATGCTACTGATTTTATAATTTGATGGAAATCAAGGCATAAACTTAAGCTGGCTGGCAGAGCCACTGTGCTGGAGCAAAGGAGGTCTGTGTACCTGGTGGATTCTTGAATGGGAGGGTGCTTTTGAGTCTTACACATTTTACCTTGAGCTGCCCAGAGGAAATGTGTGATATACATTCAGCAAATAAATACTAAAATATTAGCCTCGACAAACAAGCTTCCTGGGTCTCCTTGTGGTACAAAAGGCTTTGGCATTACATAAAACTTGGTAACCATTAATTAATTAAACAACTGTTAATTAAATAATCCAGTCTGACATTCACAATTTAAAACACGACAACATAAAGAAATGAACTGACATATAAGAATGCTTCCAGAAGAATGGCTTTCCATGACATAATGGTGTTCTGCAAATACACAACACTGGTGTTTGATGTTTTACATTGCTTGCAGATGAAGTGGGCTAAAAGATTTGTGCAAAGGAATTTGTGCAAAGGAAAAAAGTACCCATATTGTTTCTTAAATATAACTGTTCCCTGCATAGCAACAGGAAGATACTTGACCATTTTAGATACTGAAACTATATGAGGAGCTATTTCTTACCTCAAGCAACCATAAAATATTTGGCAGAAAAAACTGAAAATAAAATAAATAACATAAAAACATTCTTGCTACAGAAACTGGAAAACTATGTTTTTATTTCTGAGAGGAGCATTTGTGAGTGGATAAAATAACTCTGAGAGGGTAAAAAGCACGGGTTATCTCAGTACCTCCCCATAAGTGCGCCTGTCTTCTGATGAATAGCTGATATAGGGAGAATAGGAGATCATATCTGGACGGTCGATGTTGTAGATGGCCTTGTCCTTTGGAAGGGCGGCCAAATCCCTGTAGTCCATGATTTCATCACCAAGCTTTGCCTAGGGAAGAAAGAGCAGAACGCAGTCAGGAACAAGTCTAGCACATCTAAGGATAGGAGGTATCAAGAGACTGGGTCCCCTTAGGCAGTCTCTTATCAATTCAACCACTGATTCAGGCTGAGGCCTAAGCAAAAAATCATGGGAGTCTGCCTCTTCTCTAAGAAACTAAAGTTAAGCTCACTGCAGCTTCAGAGAAAGAGATTAGGAAGATGGGAGAATGTCACAGGTGCCAGGCAGACCATTAAGCATAGCAGTTTCAAGGCCTCTAGGAGCGGGCCTAACGCAAGGTCAGGACCTTGCTTTATTGGACCCCCATACAGCTGCCGAGTATTTGGTCTAACCGGCAAGTCACCTGACAGTTAAGTCACCTAGTTAGTAACAGTTACATCATAGGCTATACATCTGACCGAGCAATTAGAATCAGGTCAATGCAGGTCATCGGGCATAAAGAAAGATTCTTCAGTTTAGTTTCTGCCCTTTGTCTGGATTATACCTAATTTTGGGAAACTTCTTGATTGTGGTTGAGCCAGGAAGGCCAAAACACCTGTCTGACTTGGACTTTGAAACTCTACTAAACTCAGTCTTGTCAAATTAACATCTGGATTTAGAACCAATGCTTGTAAAAGTGCTTATTATTTTATCCTCATGGTTCACTGCTCTTTTACTGTATATTCCTGGGTTTGGGGGCTTCAATCTGAACCCAGTACTTTAGCCCATATTGGCTACAGCTACCAGATGAACTGTTTTCTAGAACTCACTCGGTACACATTTTACCTTGCAGAGTTGACTTTCTTGTTTTTACCTCCAGGAGAACTAGAGGCTTAGTCCCTTGGTCTCTGGCTATTTATTTACTTATTGTATGGCAGAGTCATACACAGGAAGCATATCAATAATATAAAATACGTAACCAAGTTGATACAATGGGTATGCAGACCAATTGGGCAATCCCCGTAAATACTAATATCTAAGTTTTCAATCCACTCAAACACAGCTGGGGGGAGTTCAAAGAGCTCTGTCACATCTCCCTGGAAGGCATGACACTCACATTCCTGTGACAGATGGAAAATAGTTTGTCAGGCTGCACCGCAATCACATTTTGCCCATTTAAACAACAGGTCTGCACAACTGCCAAAGCCTGTTCATATTCTTTGAACTGTCTTCCATACTTTACGTGGCTAGTTAAATCCTGTGGGCCTCTCGTTGGTGTTTATCAGGTTATGGATATTGGGTGGAATCTATGTTCGCAACTATGTTCGCAACCATTCATTCCCTAGATCAAAAATTTGTGATTGCAGGATTTGTGCAGATCTTATCGCTGTGTGTTGGGATCTCAGTCTAGATAGGCCTGTGTCAGCCATGTCTTTGTGGATGGGCAACTCTCTGTTTTGTTTTCAATGATCTTTCTATATTCACAAAGAAGAGCATCTTGTCCTCGAAGATGCGGGGAAGCAATGTAGCACAAAGCGGGTTTGATGGGGCAGTAGTTGAGGTTCCCCAACAGGTGAATTTAAAAATCAGGGTATGAATATGCCAGGGGTGTAAAACAGGCCTCCAAGCAACTTCCTTCTCCTGCTTCCTTTCCCAGGGCTGCTCCTTGCTTGCTGTTTTCCCATCTCTCTCAGTGGCCCTTTGCTTCCTACTTCCTACCTCTTGCCTCCCTCCCTCTCTCTCCCACACACACACATAGAGAGAGCCTCGTGGTTGCTTCATGCCAGAGAGCTACAAAGACAAGCCAGCCAGCCAGCCCGCCCGCCCCTCCCTCCCTCCCTCTCATACACACACAGCTTCTGCTTTCTTCTCCAGGGCTGCTCCTTCTATTTTGGGGGAGAAGGGAGGAGGAAGAAAGAGAGAGAGAAAACAAAACTGGAGTCCCGGCTTTAAGACCAACAACGTTTTATTCCAGGTATAAGCTTTTGTGTGAAAGCACACTTCTAGGGAGGGAGGGAGGGAGGGAGGGAGGGAGGGA
>NW_015172581.1:156818-184177 GCF_001447785.1 Gekko japonicus
GGGAGGGAGGGAGGGAGGGAGGGAGGGAGGATGGATTCTTCTGACAAGCACAATGTACACTGAGGAAATTATTTTGACTTAGTCTGAAAAGTTGTGTGTGTGTGTGTGTGTGTGTGTGTTTAAAGATTGGATTTCTCTGTTCCTATCTGGATTTATTTTCTTTCAAAAAGACCCAGATTAGGAATTAGAACACTTGGATTGGCCCTTATATCTTGGAGAGTGGAGTGATTTCAGATGCCAAATGATAACAGCACACCATGGTAATGAGACAGGAAAACTAGGTTTCAGTCCAATCCAGAAGGATGCAATTCAGCAGTCTCTCTTTCTAATCTCCCTTTGAAATTCCTTTGTAAGAGCACTGCTACTCTTGGGTCAGCAACTGAATGTTGTGGTTTCTAATGTCAGACTTACATCCATTTATTCTCTGCATCCTCCTGGAATGAATCCTCCTGGATGGAACTAAGACCTAGGTTTCCTGTATCATTACCAATGCTGATATCTCCATGCCTACTTCTCCTCTGCATATCATACCTAATCCAATCATGCCTGCTACTGCCATTTGCATCTGAAATCATCTTTACAACATTTATATTTCTGGTACCTCATCTTACATTTTATAGCAGCATGGCCCAGCCCAACAAAGTGACATTTATTTCTGATCCGGCCCTCATAACAAATGAGTTTGACACCTCAAGAATATGCCACACAGTGCAGTTTAGCTCTCTCTTGGAGCTGTGGAGAGCCACAAATCCAGAACATTTTAATGAAGCGCCTGGGAGAGACCATCTGGAGGAATGGAATACATGGTCATGAATTTTCTGATGAAACCTAATGCTTATTTTTCTCTCTCCACTGATCCACAAGCAGCAATAACAACCTTGAATCAGTGTCTGGTGGCTGAGAAGGGTTAAATTACGACAAAAAATATTTAACCTGGCCCTGATCAACGTGTTTCTGCAGATGGTCACAAAGATACTAACCAGTACTAAATTTGTTCTGGTGCTCATTTAAATATGGTCTATAATTCTTGTTTCATTACTGTTATTTGAAGAACAAATTCTGTTCTATCTACTTTCCATTGCCACATTTCTTTTCTTAGGGTAAATGTTTACTTTAAACAAATGCTTACGTAAATCACTCGGCTTGGGGACCCTGATGTACTTGATGCCGGCACTGACATTATGCTCTCAGATGATGTTCTGGTTTCCTGCAACTGAAAACAAGCATGCAAAATGAATGGCATTGAGAGTTTAGTAAAGGAAAATGTTTCTGAAACCTTTAAAGGTACTCAGAACTGTAAGGCAATTCTGGTCAAATAAAAGCAGTTAAAATATCTTTCCATCCAAGTTAAGGCCTTTACAAATTCACGCATACTCCAAAACCCTGAGCATTGTAAGTAAGGGCTGCCCCACAATTTAGGTACCACAGGAACAATACAGACATTGCACAGGCTGACATTTCACGCCCATGTACCAGTTAGATCCCAAGCAACTCTTCTTCTCTCAGTCCCAATCCCTGTCCTCTGCAGGCTGTGGGCGCAACACTGAGCTTGAAGTCAGTGCCATGTGGACATTTAATATGATCCTTGGTTGCATGTAAAAATAATGATAGGGGATGCATTCCCTGGCCCCGGTCACACGGGAGGTTTTGGCCCGGAAGAGGGACAGATCGGGGGCGCAGCAAACGGGTGCGAGCACACCGCAACATCTGGGAATCTGCGCACACCCGTCCCTGATCCGTCCCTTCAGGCCTAAACCACGCAGTAAAAAACAACAACAAAAAGGTAGCACCAACCAGAAACGCCGCAGCAAGTGTGGCCGTCGGATCTCCCGTTTTCAGGAGCATTGGAGGCTCCCAGCTGAACTGCGAATGCGCACACATGCGCAGCCGGCTGCCTCGTGCTCCCTTCCATGGCTTTTCCCCCCCAGCATCTGATCGTGCCGGGGAGCAACTCCGTGGTGGCTCACGGGATCTGTTTGATCCCGCCGCCGCGTGTCTCTTTTGGTGCGGCTTTAAAAAGCCGCACTTTGGCCGCATCAATTTCCCCCCATGTGGCAGCAACCCTTGATGACCTATAGCAGGAAAAGGACAGGTGGAGTACCACCCTGCCTATCCCCCTGGACCTCTCAGTACCCACGTGGACTTCCTCCATGGGTCAGGATCTGGGACAATGCTTTTGCTCCTACCTCCAGAGGAGGACTGAGGAGATGGTGCTGGGCAATGCTGGTTCATCCTGCAAGGTTCTCCACCAGTGTTCCTTCACACCCTACAGGCAGCTGCTCAGGGACGGGGTGTGGCCTTAGGGAGCGCATCCCTCTCACAGGGCTGATCACAGCCTCCTCAGTTTGCCCCCCCCCCCCCGTCTACTGCAGGAATGGCAGCTGATTCACTGAATGAATGTCTGAGATCACTGGAAGTTTGGCTAATGAACCAATTTAAGATTAATCCAGACTAGTAAGAGGTGACAGTGATGCACAACTAGCTGCAGAAATGCAAGTCCTAGTCAGAGCTGTGCAGATTCACACCTTGGACTTACTTTTGCTTCCCAAGTCACACATGGCTACCATAGCTCAAGGCTTACTCATAGCTTGCTTAGACTAATGGGAGACAAAGACTTGAACTTGCTGCGTATCTATGCCTTGGCCACATCCTGAGTAGATTACTGTAACACTTTCTTTGAAGATGGAAACTTCAACTGGTACAAAACATCAGTTGGTGTCATGGTTAAGTGCACGGACTCTAATCTGGGAGAACCGGGTTTGATTCCCCACTCCTCCTCCACTTACACCTGGCTGGATGGCCTTGGGCAAGCCGTAGTTCTGACAAGAGCTGTTCTTGAAAAAGAGCAGTTTCTGTCAAGAGCTCTCTCAGCCCCCCCCCCCCACCTCACAGGGTGTCTGTCTGTTGTGGGGAGGGGAAGGGAAAGGAATTTGTAAGCCGCTCTGAGATACCCTTGGGTAGTGAAGGGCGGGGTATAAATCCAATCTCTTCTTCTCTTCTTCTTCATCACTGCCCATCTTTTGAAGGACATGATCATAACACACCTATTTTAAGCACTAGTTACCAGGAGTTAGCAGTGCTTTCACAGGCATTTTGGGACCTGCAGTTGTTTGTCATGAACCCCCCACCCCTCAAGAACCAGGAGAAATTTAAATGGCTTACTTTATTAACAGACCATTAAAAAAATATGGTCAGTAAGACAAAACATAGCAATTGTACATGTTGGATCAGTACTTTCAGCATCCAGGATCTAGTCTCAGTGGCTGTACTGAAAAAGAGAGCCATTTTTCCAGGGACACGTACATTCTTCCCAGCAAGAAAAACGGGAATTAGCCATTCTGCCGAATGGCCAGGTACCACAGCCAAGAGTGGAGCAATTACATCATCTCTGATTCTTGTATAATTGCAAAACAGCACAAGGGACATAGTCCTTCATGCCAAGGACATAAAGAAGAAGAGGAGGAAGAAGAGGTTGAATGTATACCCCTGGCCCTTCACTCAAGAGTGTCACAGTGGCTCACAATCACTTTCCTCTCCTCTCCCCCCACAACAGAAACCTTGTGAGGTAGGTGGGCTGAGAGAGCTCTGAGAGAACTGCTCTTGAGAGAACAGCTCTGAGAGAACTGTGACTGACCCAAGGCCACCCAGCTGGCTGCATGTGGAGGAGGAGTGGGGAATCAAACCCATTCTCCAGATTAGAGTATGCCTCTCTTAACCACTACACCAACTTCCACATTAAGTAACTTTCACATTTCTTAAATACCGGAAAGTTTAGATCCAAGGATAAAGGTTAACAAGGTCAATGTGCCACAATGCGCATATTGGGCAAACTTATTTCACATTTCTCTATGGCAAATGGCCAAATGTTTATGGCTGTGACTCCTGCAATAGTTGTTCATGAATGCTGTTATTCATTTGAAGGGTTGCTGATGGTGAAACAGTGTAACATGCTAATGTGAAACATCACATATATACACTGACAAGGTTTTTAAGTAACTTCCCCATTTCTTAAACACTGGAAAGTTTAGATCCAAGGTGAAAGATGAACAAAGTCTATGTGCCAGAACATGCATATTGTGCTAACTTATTTCACAGACCTCCTACTATACATGATGCTGTCCTTGGGAAGGGTTTGGAAACTTCAATGGGTACAAAATGCTGCAGCCAGGATGTTGGCTGGAGCGGGTCAGAGGAACCACACATCTCTCTCCAGTCTTGTTCCATCTACACCGGCTCCCAAATTGTTTCTGGCCACAATTCAATCCCTATATTGTTTGGGACTAATGCACAGGCCTTCTTCAGATTGTGAGACAGCAAAACCAGGGTAGAAAATCCAACACACTTTCTTGGATTATATCTTTCTTTCATTTGCTTTAAAATGCCACTTTTAATATTAAAGAGGCAAAACTAGAGGATGGATCTCCATGGCAAATAGCCAAATGTTTATGGCTGTGACTCTTGCAATAGTTACTCATGAGTGTAATCCCATCTCAAGGCTCATAACTGCCCCATTACACATTTAGGGAGGCCTGGAATAACTCTAAGGATACAAGCCTGCATCCTCTCTCTGTCTGGACTGCATTTGTCGATCATTCCATAAAGAAGATGAGGCACCAATTTAGCCCTGCATACACAAATCTTAGCAGGAACAAAATGTCCACCGTTGACATAATGGAATCGAGGAATCATTTGAGCAGACTGTTTGGCATCTGCTTGTACATGTTGGAGATGGGGAGTCCAATGCTCAAATACTAATAGGGTTTACTAGTGCTAGCAGGTGCCCATCCATGAATTTGAGGATCAGGAGAACCTCACACCTGAAATAAGCCCCGGGACAGGGGGCTATGGAGATTATAGGAAATCAAGTAAAAATGCCTCTTTTTTGTCTCTTCCATTGAAGCAAGCCATGAGTAGAAGGGAAAAGAGGTGACATTACTTGATTCCTCATCATCACTGCAGCCCACTCCCATCCTCATTATGTGGTGCATCCTATGGACAGCCAGCATGGGGAAGCGGTTAAGAGTTCCAAGTTCAAATCCCTGCACTGCTACAGAAGTTCTCCTTGGGTGACCTTGGGTTAGGGCACTTGTTGTGAGGAGACAGTGAAAGAAGGGAGAACACTGTTGTATGCTGCTTTGAGTCCCCATTAGGGAGAAAAATGGGGTATAAATGTCCTAATAAATAAATAATAAATGGAACTGGTGGTAAAAGAATATGGTTATCTTTTGATATAAACTCTTAATATAAACAGAGGGAAGGACATTTTGAGGGTAGTAATGTTGGTCAAATTAGGCATAAGTGGAATAAACTCCCCCAAAGAATTGCTATGGATGGGAATCTCAGACCTGAAAGGTAACGTGAGCTGGGAACATCTCCAATCTAATCAGAAGACTGGAGGCGATCTGGAGATGGACAAAGCGACAGGAGGCAACCAAAGGGGAAAATGTAATAATGGGCAACTACATCTACCCTCTCATTGGCTGGGGAAATGCACAAATAACACTGCCTTGAAACAATCAATTAGGAAACCAGCTGTGGAGATGTGACCCTGGAATTGATCCTGAGTGGTGTTTTGATTCTGGTGTGAGATATAAGTATTGTTGAACCGGTTGGGGACAGTGATCATAGCACTATTGTCTAGCTTATATAAACATGGGAAGTTGCTTGAAATGTCTAACATGGCCATATTTTATTCCAGAAGAGGAAACAGTAAACAGAAGAAGAGCAGTAAATCATGATGCCTGGTAACTATTTAAATTCTGCAGCTGAAGACTAGGTATAATGCTGGGCATAGTTCTGGTTATCCCCCTTTTTGATGGGCAACAGGTATAGAAATAGGCAGAAATGATATAAGGATTGGGGCCCTTTACCTATGAAGAAAGGCTCAGGAGTTGGAGTTTTTTAATTTAGGGGAAAAGATGATTTGTGACTATTTCAACATACATTCTTGACGTGTTCTGCTTCTGTATCACATTGTAGAATAAGTTTGTAGGAATGTCCTTGAACCTGGTACAATATTATATTTTCAAATTGGGTCAAATTCTTTAGTGTATCTCCTTCTCAATGCCTATCTTAGAATCATAGAATCATAGAGTTGGAAGGGACCTCCAGGGTCATCTAGTCCAACCCCCTGCACAATGCAGGAAATTCACAAATACCTCCCCCTCCACATACCCAGTGACCGCTGTTCCATGCCCAGAAGATGACAAAAAAACCTCCAGGATCCCTGACTAAACTGGCCTGGAGAAAAATTGCTTCCTGACCTCAAAGTGGCAATCAGCATTTCCCTGGGCGTGTAAGAAAGGGCCACAAGAACTAAGCACGGAGGCAACCCTTCCTGCCCTCCCTCTCATGATCTGCCTCAGTTCACAGAATCCGCATTGCTGTCAGATGGCCAACTAGCCTCTGTTTGAAAACCTCCTCCAAAGAAGGAGAGCCCACCACCTCCCGAGGAAGCCTGTTCCACTGAGGAACCACTCAACCGCTCTAACTGTCAGGTAGTTCTTCCTAAAGTGTAGCAGAAAACACTTCTGATTTAATTTCAACCTGTTGGTTCTGGTCCGACCTTCTGGGGCAACTCTGTACCATCCTCTAGATGACAGCCCTTCAAGTACTTGAAGATGGTTCTCCTATCACCTCTCAGTCATCTCCTCTCTCCAGGCCCAGCTCCTTCAGCCTTTCCTCATGGGACTTGGTCTCCAGTCCTTCTTTACACCTCAATGAAAGTTGAAGATATGTTAACCATTGCATCTTATTTTCCTTCTTCATTAATAACTTGCCAAGATTTGATTTTCCCAAATGTATTGATCATATCTTGATATTTTATAAAGTCATTATTTTTCCACTCAGGTTTGTCGAGATGAGCATCTATTGCTCATATTGGGGGACTTATAGTTGTATTAAGTGACCACCAATTTTTCAGCAAACTATCTCTAATAACATGGCCAGTACTTCTCATAATGTTAAGATTTTCCCAGTTGTTTTAATCCAATAATGTCTATGTAAGCCATCAGACTGAGTCAGCAGTGTGATGTGGTTGCTAAAAAGGCAAATGTGATTTTGTGCTGTATCAACAGAAATATAGTGCCCAGATCACGCAAAGTGATGGTACCACTTTCCTCTGCTCTGGTTAGACCTCACCTAGAGTATTGTGTTCAGTTTTGGGCACCACAATTTAAGAAGGATATAGACAAGGTAGAACGTGTCCAGAGTAAGGCAAGGAAGATGGTGAGGGGTCTGGAGACCAAGTCCCATGATACATGGCTAAAATCATGTATCTCAATGTGAATCAAGAGGGGGGGAAAGCAATAAACAAAATTACAAGTATTGGAATGGGCACTAAAAAGTTCAAATTCTTAGGTATAGTGTTACAAAAGAAGATCGATAGAATTCCGGACGCTAACTACAACATGATATGGAGGAAAATAGAGAATGAAATGGGAAAGTGGAAAAATAAAACTTTAGACATATCTGCTAGAATAAGGACTGTAAAAATGTTCTGGGTCCCTAAATTAATATATCTATTTCAGTCGATAGCAATAGGAATTCATAGTAAAAGGCTAGAACAATGGAATAGAGCTATTAGAGAGTGGATATTTGGCAGCAAAAAATGTAGAATGCCCAGAGGTTAGTGCTTTCTGGATAAAAATATTAAAAATCATAAGGAGAATCTGTAAAGTTTCACTGACTATAAACTTTAACTTCATGCTAATGGGCATAATAGGGAACCCAGTAGTAAGCAAGGAGAATTAAGCTATATTTAAAGCTATGATACTAGCAAGCAAAGCAGTGATTGCTCTAGGCTGGAAGGACAAGAGTAAGTGGACAGTAGAAATCTGGCATAATTATTTGTTTGATTTCATACAGCCGGATATAATTGAGAAGCTGAACTGGAAGACCACATGGGAAGACAAGACCACAGAAATCAGGAAGAAATGGAAGACATACCTAGAGTGGTTACCATCAGAAGGGAGAAAAGACATTCAGTGCAAGATTTGGACTTTGTGCCCGGGGCCGCGAACAAAGGACTAACGCATGGGAACAGCAGAGGGGGGAGGAGGGAGGGAGGGAGAAGGGGTATAAACTGTCACATAATGTACGGGTGACCCAGAAAGACAATATGTAATATATACCAAACACTACATAAAGATAAATATAAAATAAAAAAAGATGGATCTTCATTCTCATTTATATCTGATGAAGTAAGGAACACTTTGTTGGTCTTTAAGGTGTTACTACTATTTCTTTTAACATATAGTTATGAACTGCATGGCACTAGAACTGTTCCTAAAGTCACCTAAAATTCCACCTTGGCACACATGAGAGCAGTCAATGTGAGCGAGGCTCAGTATTGCTTCCTCAGTCTGCACCTGGCACTGTTCAATTTGATTTAGTAATGCTGCTTTCACAAACCCTCAACTGAGCCAGCAACAGATATTTATTCATTTATTTTGCTTCATTTATCCCCCTGCCTTTCTGACTTACATTGTTCTCCTCTCCTCCATTTTATTTTCACAACCACCTTGTGAGGTTGGTTATGCTAAGAGTGGCGTGACTGGCCCATAGCAAAGTGGGGATTCGAACCTGGAGCTCCCTGGTGCTAGGCCAACACTCTACCTACTACACCACACTGGCTGTAAATGCCAAGATTCCCAGTTTGTAGATACCTTATCCTTGAACGTTTAGACCTTGCCTTTTCTAACATACATAAGTAAAACAGCAGCCCGGACAGGCTAAAGAAGAAAATGAAGCGCATTTAAGGAGATGAAAAGCAGAGCCTCACCTTGGTCTTTTCTTCCACTCTGGCAGCCTGTCGACAAGCCGGGTGCAAAATTGAAGTCCCTGGAAAGTGGAGTGACATGAGGGCTATTTATCGCTATCTGCAACTGCAGCGGTTCATTCACTGATGAAGAAACAGCTGAGCTAGGCCAGAAAAGTGTGCACGGTCACGCGCTACAAGAGAATGATCCAGCTTGGCCAGACCCAGGGCTAAATTCACCCACAGCCAGAGATGTGGCACCTGTGCTGGGATTCAGTGCTCTGGAAGAGTCTAACCACAGTGTCATGCAATGGTCACTTCCAGGCTTGACTACAGTCATTCGCTCTACACAGGCTTACCCTTGAGGCTGACCCAGAAATTACAGCTGGTGCAAAATGCAGTGGCATGCCTGCTAACGGTGACGCCTCTATGCAGGCTCACGTCTGGCAGGTCCTCTGCCAACTGCATTGGTTACCAGTAGAGTTCCGGATCCATTTCAAGGTGTTGGTAATAACCTTTAAAGCCTTACACGGCATGGGACCAACATATCTGAAGGACCAACTCTTCCCACATATGCCTCGAAGAGCACTACGCTCTATGAATCACCACGTCCTGGTCCTGGTAGTCCCTGGCCCAAAAGACGTCTGTCTTGTCTCCACCAGGGACAGGGCCTTTTCCGTCCTGGCCCCTGCCTGGCGGAACACGCTCCCCACTGAGATCGGGGGCCCCCTGCGGGATCTTCTTCAGTTCCGCAGGGCCCGCAAGACGGAGCTGTTCCGCCAGGCCTTTGGCTGAGGCTGTGAACGTCCATATAGGGCCTCCCTGAGGTTTCTGTCAGTCTGTTATTCCGCCATCTATGCCATGGCCAGGAGCCTCCCACAAGCAGAAATTTTTTTTAACATCAGTTTCTGACCATCATTTTAATATTTATGATGATGTTTTAAATTTTAATTTTTACCGTATTAACTAATATATTTTGTATAAATGATGCTGTTACCTGCCTGAGCCCACTTGTGGAAAGGGCGGGCTATAAATGTGAACTAAAAAATTAATATTTTTTTTTAAAAATAACAATGTCTGTGTAGATCACTATATTTCATAGCCAAGGGATGGGCCCCAGTTGACAGAATAAAGCAAGCCGTGGACACCATTTAGGGTTCTGAAAAACAGGGGGAACTTGATCTGCGGGTAACCCCCCCCCAACCCCAGCAAATAGGATTTGCAGACCGTGCCACCTCCACCACCTCATCAGACTGCAGCTGGCACTTCGATTTGCCACAGCAACTCAAACTAGTGTATGGACACAACAGCCAACAGGTGGTGGGTGAGGGGGGCCACCAGGGAAGGAGAGAGTGAACGGGGGAGGGGGAGCTGCAGGAGGCGAGCCAGGGAGCGGGGGGGGGGGGGAACAGGACGGGGGACGACTAGGATTTCTCCTCTCTGTTAGTCCTCACAGGTGCCCTTGCACCTTTTGAGCTTGTCCAGGGCTCAGAACGCCACAGCAGTTCAATGGTTAGGAACAACAAAGGACTGCAGCCCTGCCCTCCATAGCAAGAAACGGTGGGAAATTCTGCACCTTGGAAAGCAGATTACAGTTACAGTTAACTGTAAACAGTTACAACAGATTTCCCTAGCTTTTCAGCCCCTAAGAAAACAAGACCAATAATGGAGATCCCTCCCTTACCTTGAAGATACATTTCTTCACCTTCTGCAAACATCTGATGGCACTTGAGACACCGTGCACACGTTGGGTGATAGTGTTTCTCTCCCGCCTGGGAAGGGGGGAAAGAGAAGAAAAGGGTGGCAAAAGGGGTCACACCTGTGCCAAGACTAGTTCACATCCCTGCTCTGCCACAGCCGAGTCATCGAAAAGAAGTCACAAAAACAACGGCTTTGTTGGTGACCTAAAGAGCTACCCTGCCTCCTGGCAATTCATCTTTCTCTACTGCAGGAGTGGACAGAAGGGTGTCTGTCTACTGCAGGAGTGGACTGCAACACCCCTGGCATATCCCTGGATGGCTGTTCATGATCTGTTTTGCTGGTTGCCAAGTTCCTTGCAAAGGATGCTCCATCAGGCAGCCTTTGGACTGTCCCAGCAAGGCACTTCACATCCTTCAGAAAGAATGGATTCTCAGGACTGCTTAATACAGATCAGTCCTGTCGTCACAGTTAAGAGAGGCAGCCTGACTACGGTCAGGGGGTAGCCTCCGGAAACATACGTCACCCATTTTGAAACAGCATCACTGGCTGTCAGTTGGTTCAATTTAAGGCGCTAGTTATGACCTTCACAGCACTTCACAACCAGGGACCCCCATATTTTAAAGACCCTCTCCTTCCATATCTCCCTGTGTCTTCGGGCAGCATCTGTTGACATCGACCAGCGCCCAGGCCTTCCCCATCCCGGAATGGGATTCCAGAAGAAGTGAGAGGGGGCCCCCCTTCATGGAGACATGGAGTTTGGAGTGATTTTTGTACTCCATAATAAACCTTTCCAAAGACACGATGTGCAGCGTCTTCTTTTACAGAGGGAGGCACGCCTTATCTTTGATTTGAAAACGTAAGAACCTTTTGGCTTGAACAGGGAAATTGATTATTCAGCCTTTTTGTAAACAAAAAGAATATTATAGAATGTTCATTTTAGAAAAATAGAGCCCTTTAAATTGAAGAAGTCAAAGGAAACGCATCTTCCAAATATCTAGAATGGGCGTCTTTGCAAAGGCTGTTTGGAATATGTTATGACTCGGTGGACTCCTCCTATCAAGTTACCAAGTTACACTGACTACGTGGACTTTATGTCTTATCTTCAAAGGAGGAAATATTGTATCCTATGCCTTCATATAGTTACAGTATGCATAATTGTTGTTGTTGTGACACCACCAACTTTATAATTGTTTAATATAGTGTTTCGGCAATCTTTGAGGGTGTATTCTACTAGTGGAATTTGTGTATTTGGGACTGTTGTTCTGCCAGGGCTTTTGAGGCGGTTTGAATAGCAGGCATATGGGGGGGGGGGATTGGGGGCTTTTAGCTGGAGATGTTCTAACTATTATTGTAGGCTGACTTGAAGCAAGAGAAAAGGTGGGATATAAATGCTTTAACAATGTTCTAACTATTATTGTAGGCTGACTTGAAGCAAGAGAAAAGGTGGGATATAAATGCTTTAACAAAACAGCCAAAGTTAAACGAGAAAATTCGGATTGCTGAGCCCAACTACGAAGTTCATCCCTGGAGCTGAGCTAGATGAGAAGTGTGGGGACAGTGGGGCTGCCAAGGGCTACAGGGGGTTGCTGCACGCCCATCACATCTCCCCTGCCCTACCTGCCACCCCCCCACCCCAGGCAGCCGGCTCCAGGCAGCCTTCCCAGAGCAGCAAGCAGGCGACTTTGGAGCAGATCCTGCAACACAAAGGTCCCTGAGGGACAACAGAAACCGCCCTCCTCCCCTGGACATTAGGAAGACATCATGCCCCACAGAGGAAGAAATCTTGACTTTCATGAACCCCGGCTCAATTCTCAGGGTTTTTTTAAGGACCTATCTATTGTGAGGAAAAGCGTCTTACCTCCAGAACTCTTCCCATGATGTATTTCTCACAACTGTCACATCTTATTCCAAATTTAACATGATAATCCATTTCGCAGTATGGTGCACCATCTCTACAGGAAAGAACACAACCAATACTTAATTTCAGCTATAGTGATAACCCTCCAAACAAATCACACAGTTTCTCAGTTTCAGAAATGTTTAAGCTCTGGATTCTTCCCTGTCCTTTGGCAGCAGCCCCGACCGTGGGAAGGCCATGCGAGACCACCGCTGCAAGGGCCTCTGGGCAGCCTCCCCGGGACGAGCGGAGCACGGCCATCCCGCCGGAGCCCAAACACCACCGCCACAGGAGAGCCACAAAGTCTTATTTTTTAAAAAAAAACGACTCAAAAGGATCACGTCACGACAGGGTTGTTTTAGCTGATCCCTTGGACTTGTCCACAAACCGTCAAGAATTTAGGAGAGTTAGTGTGGTGGAGAGGTCAGTGGGGGGGTGGGGGTGGACCTCATACAGATGTTGGCAGAACAGACTAGAGTGGGAGAAAACTGTGTAGAGAAAGGAGGGGATAGAAGTACAGTAGACAGATCAGATCGCTGTCTTTTCAAGAAACAGAACTACAAAATCAAAAGGTTTGTGGCCATGTGGGCTATTTCCGCTATTCATATACTTGTGATAGATGACCCTGAACAGAAATGGGGGGGGGCAATGAAATAAGGAACCTCCCTCTCACAGCTTTCCATTTCTCTCTCCTACAACCAGAGAGCAATGGGGATGGGGGTTTGCTGGGGTCAATCGCTCATCTGCTTCCATGTCCTACAGTGAAGGAAGACATCAGAGGAGACCAGGACACTGTAGCAGCAAGCCAGGCAAGCGCCTACGCTGGGTAATAACCCCCCCTCCCCCAGGGGCACCTGCTCCAGCCAGGTACTTGTCTGAGACAAAGAGCCACTTACAGCACAGTCCTCCTGAGGGCTGCCTCCACCCCAGCAGGCAGCGGCCGGTGCTGGTCGCTCGGAACTCCATGGAGCACCCCACCAGGACAGTCCACGATGGCCATGGCTTTCTCCTCCCCTGGGCCTGCTGCTGGTTCTTGGGTGTCAGCTCGGACACCCCCTCAGGCCTGGCTGCCAACGGCCCAGCGATGTCATAAACCCTCCCTGGGTCTACACGGGCTTGCGTGCGTGTACCATGTCTGTGTACATGCAGTGTGTTTTTCTTTGTACCACCACCCCAAATTAAAAATCCAGCCTCCTGCTTTACTAGTGACCTGGGGAACACTAATAAAGGCTCCCTCTGAGCATGTGCAAAGGGCAGAGTTTCCCAATTGTTTCAGCTCTTCTCCTATGTGTGCATGTTTCAGTGTGAGCACGTGAGAAGGGATTCGAATCACAGTCAGCTCTCTTACACATGAAGACTTTATTGCTGCAAATTAAGGTAGCACACAAGACAGGGGAAAAATACTACGAAGCCTACTAGTTACAGATCTAAGGAATTCAGGAGTAAAAACAGAACACTGAGCTAAACGTAACAATATGGAAGACTTACCTCTGACCTCCCTTCCTGGATGCTGTCAGCTGAAGCTGCTGCGCCTTGGAATGGGGGGGGCGCCTGGCCCCTCTGCTCCTCCTCCTCCGCCCCCCCCCGCCCCCCGTGGCTCCGCTGCCTTTGCTCCCTGCCTAGTGGCCTTGAAGGCTTGGCTCTCCCTCGTCCGCTTTTCCCGCTGGGAACCTAAGTGCTGCTTTTTGCCCGCGCTTGTTGGGTTTGTGATATCAGGGGGTCTGGTTTGAAGGGGGTATATCTGTAACCACCGTTTTGCCTTTGGTTCTTCCTGACTCAAGTATTCATGGTCCCACCAGGACTACCCTCAATAAACTGGACTTTATCAAGGAACGTTCTTGAGTGTTTGATTGGGAAGCCTGACAGGTGTCTGTGGAGCAAATGCAAAATCCTGAGGGGGGGAAAACCCCCCCATTGCTCCATGCAGAGGACTCCGACCCCCAGCATTTGAACAAAGACCAATGGAACTTTTAAGACTATACGGGCATGCCCCCCACACACACCCATACAGTTAGCGCCTTCTCAGACGTGATCCAGGTAGGCTGCTGGTGGCCACCGCCGCTGGCAGATGCTGCTGGAGCCAAGTCCCCGGCACACGGGGCAGCCACACAGCCCGGGAGCCCCACTGGGCCCGGCGACTGCAGCCACAAAGCCTGGGAGCCACGTGGGGCTCGCTGCACCATCTGAGAGTCATGCTGGGTCTGCAGCCCCTGAGTCATGCTGGGCCCTGTGGGGGCTGGGGGGTCCAGGAGCCTCGTTGGGCCCGCTGGTGGTGGTCACACAGCCTGGGAGCCGTGTGGGGCCTTCCCCCAGCAGCAGCAGAGCCCCTGAGCCTGGCGAGAAAGTGGGGGGGGGAGGGGATTTTAGCTAGGTTCTTGTTCTTCATTTGTAGATGTCCATCTGCATATAGTCCAGGAGGCCTGAGTACTACAAGGAATCCATCACCAAACTGTGGGTTTTAGAGCCCTTTTCTTTATGTTCATTTTCTGGGAAAGCTGTGAGGCTTTATGCAGAAGGTTCTGGGACTGGTTTCTAAAGACAATGTTGCACTTCTCTGATTTTAGTCAACCTCACGGAAGATTAAAGACTACTTAAACTGAGGGAGACTCAGATGAGCTTCATCCTCCCCACTCCCTCAGACGAGAAACCTGCCTTTTGACTCTTTCCTTCTCTTCCTTTCCCGCTGTGTCATGGTCTCTCCTCCCCATTCACGGCTAGTTAATGTGGCTAATCTCTACTTGACAGCTATCCACCATAGCCTACATCATGTGTCGCATGGAGACTTTCTCTGCCCACAGCCGTGACCTCACTCCTAATCCCAGGGGGCTGTGATTCCTCAGTGGTGAGGGAAACCTTTGGGCACAGAATTCTAGACTGCCTGCACCTTACAGACATACTTTGTCTCTGATCGAAAGAGCACCTGTTATTTACATTTACAAAAGGCAAATGCCTGTCCTTCACACTGCGTCACTCAGATGCCTCTCGTGATTCTTCAAACACTCTCAATTCCCAGACGCCGTCAGCGCTATCCTGCGCACACTCGTCAGGAATTCCCCAGAAGGCCGACTGGCTGTACTCCCGAGGAGCGAGGGCGTGTGCACAGTCTTCTAGGCTATAATACTTTAGTCCGTTTGAGGCTGGGTCCTTAAAGGGGGGAAGGGAGGGTCAAGCCATAAGACCAGTAAATACAGAAGCTAAACACTTTTTACAGCCCCACTGACTTCTGGTTTCATCTACTTATGATACACATCTGGTCTGCGGGTCCACTGCATACGGCACTCGCTTATACCTCTTGATACAATAACGTGTTTGGATAACATCATGTGTCTCAAGAGCTGGCCGGATTCTCATGCTTTAACTTACTTGCTGATGTATTCGGCATTCAGAACTTTGCCACAGGTCTTGCATTTGAAACAGGTCAGGTGCCAGTGCTTGTCCAAAGCCACCAAAGACTGCCCGTTCTTTATTTCAGAGCCACAGCCACCACAATCTGGAAGAGAGCAATGGCTGAAACATAAATAATGTACTTCATGCGTTACTTGTGTGAAAGAAAATGATGTTCTTTTTAACATCCCATTTGGGTTCACGCACTGAGGACAAAGAGTCACGGGCTGTCTGAGGAACCCAACACCAGGCATGCAAGAGGCACCAGAGCAGCAGAACTGCAGGCAATGTTGCAAAAATGACATAAACTGTGTGGGACTGTGTACCTCTGGAGTCTTAAGCCAGAGAATGGGAGAAACACAGGCTGAAATCTCCACTGAACCAGACTGCTCACTTTGGGCCAGTTGTAATTCAGCCTAAGCTATATCGCAAAATGGTTGAGATGATAAAGGGATGTATGTGGATGCTGCCATGAGCTCTTTGGTAGAATACAACCCTTAATTAATTATTTAATTAATAGTTGACTTCATCTGCACCCCAGTTTTCCCCGCAATGGGGACCCACATTCTCCCTGTCTCCATTTCATCCTCATGGCACCCCCGTGAGGCCAACTGGCCGGATTCTCATGCTTTAACTTACTTGCTGATGTATTCGGCATTCAGAACTTTGCCACAGGTCTTGCATTTGAAACAGGTCAGGTGCCAGTGCTTGTCCAAAGCCACCAAAGACTGCCCGTTCTTTATTTCAGAGCCACAGCCACCACAATCTGGAAGAGAGCAATGGCTGAAACATAAATAATGTACTTCATGCGTTACTTGTGTGAAAGAAAATGATGTTCTTTTTAACATCCCATTTGGGTTCACGCACTGAGGACAAAGAGTCACGGGCTGCCTGAGGAACCCGAACACCAGGCATGCAAGAGGCACCAGAGCAGCAGAACTGCAGGCCATGTTGCAAACTGTGTGGGACTGTGTACCTCTGGAGTCTTAAGCCAGAGAAGGGGAGAAACACAGGCTGAAATCTCCACTGAACCAGAGTGCTCACTTTGGGCCAGTTGCGATTCAGCCTAACCTATATCGCAAAATGGTTGTGATGATAAAGGGACGTATGTGAATGCTGCCATGAGCTCTTTGGTGGAATACAACCCTTAATTAATTATTTAATTAATAGTTGACTTCATCTGCACCCCACTTTTCCCCGCAATGGGGACCCACATTCTCCCTTTCTCCATTTCATCCTCATGGCACCCCCGTGAGGTCGACTAGGCTGAGAGTGTTACGGTGAGACAAGTGAATGTATTAATAAACGGAAACCCTCACATTCTTTGAACCACAGCCTTTTTATCTTAGTACAGAGCTGTCACGGCTCAGGTGGGGTGTCACCTGATGCTGCCACCACTCTGGTTCCAGGCTCCCTTGAGAAGGCCCAGAGCACCCTCCCAAGACCTTTAGATCTCCCATTTGGCCGAATACTAGGCATGAGGACCAGGCAGAGTGAACAATGAAAATAGTTTATTGTATAGGAGGTCAAACAACAAGGTGCAGAATAACAACAGTAAGTGGGTGAAAAGAAAAGAAATCAAATGCCCTAACACGTCTAAATATATACTGTTCCTGGCTCACTATCAAGTGGCCTTAGACTACTCACCCTTCCCTCAGGATGAGGGTCTCTTCCCTGCAGCAGCCTTCCTTCTGGCTCTGCCCTCTGGGAAGAACAGGTTTTCCTGCTGCTCCAGATCTTTTATTCCAAGCCCTCCTCTTTTCCTATTGGTCAATTTTGGCTCCAAAACCTCTCAGGGGCTTCTGGGAGTTGTAGGCCCAGCCTCACCTACTGCTAGCCAGGCTCCCTGGGCCTAGTAGGCCTCTGGTGGCACAGCCCAGATTGTCACGGCTCCTGCTGACTGCGAGCAAGCAGCTCCCGCCGAGTACAAACAAACGGCCCCAGCAGAGGATGTAAGTTCTACTGGGGATGAGCTCTCAGTGCCAGAAACCCCCGCACCTGACAGGGCTGAGCTTCCAGAGGCTACCCCAGCAACAGCTGAGGCAGAAGCACGCCCGGACAGTTCTCCTCCTGATTCACCGCCACCAGTATCCCGCTTGAGGGAACAGTACCGTTGGGATATGGCAGCCAGGCAGCGAGAGGCACGCATGCATGGCAGACGCTCATTCAGCCCAGAGTATTAGCAGAAGCCGGGACTCGCTTGGGGTGCGCTAATTGCCAGCAGGCGTATGGGCTATTTAACCCATGCCCTCATGCCAACAAATCGTGCCAGCAACTAGTCTCTTCGGACGAAGCTCTGCACCTCCCCGCACATGATCCTAACTCCTAGTTCCTGTCTGGATTTCCTCGGCTCCTTGACCTCGGCTTGAACAACTATGCTTCAACTCTGCACCCCGAACTTTTGACTCTCTGGCTCTTGACTCTTTTGGACTCTGGCTTCCTGACGACTCTCACGGTTTGTGCTTTGAACTTTGTTTCCCGGTTGGTTTGCTTGCCTGGCTTTTGACTCTGGACTGTACCTTGACCACCTTGCTCTTGCTTTGTGTATTGGACTTGTTTTCCGGCTAACTGGTGTGACTGGCTCTTGACCTCGGACTGTATCCTGACTGCCCCACCCCTGCCTAGCCCCGCATCATGACACAGATCAGGACAAGAACACTAACTTATTTATTTATTTTTTATCATTTGTTCCCAGTTGGAAGTACTGGCTCAAGAGAGAAAGTATTTTTGGTAAGGAACTGGGGCACACTTATCTGTCGTTAGTATCTTTCAAGGTCTTCTTGTCAAGAAATCTAATGTGTTTTTGGAGAAGGTACAGTAGTCTAAAGAACTCTGTTCCTCATCAGAGGAAACAGAATCAAGGACAACAGGGGCGCTTCAGAACCTACAGCTACCATTTTTAAGCACACCTGCAAGGAAGCGGCAAACCGGACACTGTGGGACTCGCTTCCCAGTGTGCACCTTTAGGATCAAGCTGTGAGGGCCGCGTCTAAGATGTGTGTACGGTCAAGCACCACACCACACCACACTGCCATGAAGCCTGACCCACCGCCCTCTGATGTCTCCTTTGCCTCAAGCCTCTGCTGGTGACACACAATCCTCCAGTGCCCGTTTCTCCCCACCTCCCTTTGCTCCTTCCCTCTCCCACTGAATTTATTGCTTCTTTCCTTTGCTTGGATAAGGCCATCACTCAAGCATCTCTGTACAAACTTCCTACAGAAGCTTTCTTCAAATTTTCCAGGCTCTGGAACCACCTTTAGCCGCAAGCAACAGCATGGAACCCCCGAAGGTGCCTGAGATAAAAGGAATCCCTTTGCCACTGAGTGACCCTCTTCGCTGTCCTTCTGTCCCGGCTCCCAAGGAGAGGCAGGGGCCATGATGCCCTTTGCTTTCTATGTATCTGCACAAGCAGCCGGCAGGCACAGAAGCAGGGGAAATGGCAGCTCTCCCTGGGGTCCTTCCTGATCATTATAGGGCTGAAGACTCTGGTGCTAGTGAATTCCCGGGGGGGGGGAGGTTAGGGTTAAGGTTAGTAGAAGTAACTAGCAGTTTGATGCAGCTCACAAAACTCAGCCTGGCTTCTCTGCTGTCTGAACAGTAGCATTAAACATTCTTAACCCCATGTTTCCTGTTTTCATCCAGACCCAGCAGAAGTACCACTTAAAAGGAGTGAGCTGCAAACAGTCGTGGTTCACAGTGGAGATCAACTATTTAACAGAAGTGCGACAGATCCAGCAATTGTTCCATAATGCAAATGCATAATCACCTGCTCAGTCCGTGGGTCAATTATGTCAAACATAGAATTTCCCCCAATTACTAAAGTTAATTGTTATTCTGAATTGCCTGTATCAACTCTGATTTGATGATAAAGTGTTTAACATTCTACTAAGCACTGTACTAAAATCTGGGAGTCCCAGTTCCGAATCCCTTCTCTGCCAAGGAAGCTTACTGTGACACTGGGCAAGTCGCACACTCAGCTACTTCCCAGGGTTGTTGTGAGGGTAGAATGGGGAGCAGAGAATGGTGTTGTGAGCTACTTTGGGTCCCCACTGGGAGGAAAAACAGGGTAGAAATATATTTTGTTTTATACTATATATGCACACAAATAAGGCAGGCTTATTTCTTGACCTGGAATGGGTAAAAATAGGTTAAAATGGCTGGCAGGGGTATTATGGGGGCGGGGAGAACCAGTAGTTGGGGTCAGGGTCAAGCAGCCCCTCTTCCCACCCATTTCCCCCTTCCTGCAGGAGTCTTCAGTTGAGTCACAAGGCAAAGACGAGGTTTGTAACCTACTCACTGGGTGGCCCTTAGGTCAGTCATACTCTCTTGGCTTATCCTACCTTACAGGGCTGTTGGGATGATACTGATGAAGTCTCTTCTGGCAGGATATAAAGGTGATGGGGGGGGGGAAGGAAGCCAAACCAGCCCGGCTGCAGGGGCTACAAGCGACGATGGCGGAGAGAAGCCGAGGAAGCAGAGCCAGGGGGTGTGCTGAGGCCGTGCTGGGGTTCTGGGTGGAGGGCGGGGGGGCCTTGGCAGCCCAGAGGCTTGGGGGGACTCAGGGCCCGGTAAGGGTTGTGGTGCTGGGTGGGGAGGGAGCCGTGGCAGCCACGGCCTCGGCAGGGGCACTGTGGTGGTGGTGGGGGGGAGAAGCTGCAGGTGGGCTGCACCTGCCGGAGGTGCTGCTGATGGGAGGTGGCAAAAGCCACGCTGGCCCCGAGGATGCAGCCGTGATGGGAGGTTAACTAAAGCAGGGAGAGGAATTCCCTCCCCCTGAGTAGCATGGGTCCCTGCTTGCACAAAATAAATCTCGGCATTTAATGTCATTGTATGTATTTAGAAAAAGGAAATGCCATCTCTCCAGAGAACCTGTTATTTTCCTTGATTAAATATGGCAAAATAGCAATTTATTTGTGGAACAAGATTTCCTGGGAGAGATTATTTCCCTTCTCAACACCCCGCCCCCCCCCATAGTCAAAAGAAAGCTCTGGAACACAAAACCTCACACAACCAACGGATGAGACTTTTAAAAGACTTGGACACTCCAGAATTTCTCTCCTAAGCCACAGAGAGTGAATAAATCAAAGAGAAGAGCTAAACCTCTTGCTTCTGATAAAACAGGCACTTACAATTGTCAGTAAGTGGAAGCAATCAGGAAGCAACCAGCCTGGAACAGGGCACTGCTCTTAATGATGCAACTGGACTAAAACCGAAAGGATGTTCAGTTGTTAGCATGAATGGATGCAAAAGGAAAGCCCAAAGCTGTTTGACACGTATAACAGGAACACGGAACAGAGGAAGTATAAATCAAGGTATATGTGTGTTAAGTCCTGAGCTTAACAAAGAGTCAGAGAGTGATTTCAGCCAAAACTCAAGTTTATTCTTCCACACGATCACTTCTCCAACACGGTACAACATCTGATAGCCCGAACAGTTTGCCCATTGAAACTGCTCGGTATTTAAACATTCCCGGCTAATATAGCCACTCCTACTTTACAGATAACAACCTATCAGGTTGATCGCATAAGGACCAATCACACACATTCCCGCTTCCAGCTTGCTTGCATGTGATTGGACGCATTTGTCTTGGACTTGAATCCCTGTCCAAGATGAAGCTTTACATTGCTTTCCAATGAGATATTTCACGTTACATCTAATGCATTCATGGCAGCATCTGAATACATTACAATGTGAAACTGTAAAATGAAAAATGGAATGTTTAAACACAGCAAGCCTGGGAGTGACTGAACTAAAGTGGACTGATTAGGACATTTTCAGTCAGAAAATTACCAAGTGTTTTACTCAGGGAATGACAAACACAGAAGGAATGGAGTTGCTCTAACAGTGAAGCGAGATGTAGCACAAGCAGTCAGGGGCTTTAATGCAAAGTCTGACCAAATAGTATCAATCAGACTTCATGGACAGCCTATCAACATAGCTGTGCTGCCCCAGCCAGTGTTTTTAGCCATCATCCAAGTTTTTATGCTGGTGTCCAGGAAGAAATTGATGACATGCCTAAACAAGATGTGCTGGTAATCACAGGTGACTGGAATGCAACAGTAGGAAACAAAACAGAATCAAATATTGTTGGAAAATTTGGGCCAGTAGCATGAAATGAAGCTAGAAAGTGACTGACAGAATTCTGTGAAGACAAGCTGTTCAGTGAAAACAGACAATTGTATACGTGGACATCACCAGACTGCCAATATAAGAAATTACATAATCGGAACCAGAAGATGGAGAAGCTCTGTTCTCTCTGCTAAAACAAGACCAGGAGCATAGATGTCAATGTGGTCATGAACCACTGCAATGCAATACCTCCTCTTACATGTGGCTGGCAGGAAGAGAGAATCAGTGAAAAGCAAAAGGAATTCTACCCGCCACAACATTTGAGTCCAGTGGCACCTTTAAGACCAACAAAGTTGTATTCAAGGTATAAGCTGCACACGAAAGCTTATAGCCAGAATTAAACTCTGTTGGTCTCAGGGCCATAGCTAGCGTGGGGTGTATGGGGCGATGCCTCCTCCCAAATTTACACCAGTTTGGTGTAGTGGTTAAGTGCGCGGACTCTAATCTGGGAGAACCGGGTTTGATTCCCCACTCCTCCACTTGCACTTGGGCTGGATGACCTTGGGCAAGCTGTAGTTCTGATAAGAGCTGTTCTTGAAAAAGAGCCGTTTCCGTCAGAGCTCTCTCAGCCCCGCCTACCTCACAGGGTGTCTGTTGTGGGGAGGGGAAGGAAAAGGAGTTTGTAAGCCACTCTAAGACACCTTTGGGTAGTGAAGGGCCATGGGGTATAAATCCAAGCACTCACCCCATGCCACATCACCTTGGCCACCCAGAGTCCGCCTTGGGTCTCCAAGTGGAAAGGACCCATCGCCTTCGCCTCCTTCTCCTTCCTTCCAAAGCCAGTTTGGTGTAGTGGTTTTAAGTGCGCGGACTCTAATCTGGGAGAACCGGGTTTGAGCCCCCACTCCTCCACTTGCACCTGCTGATGTGACCTTGGGTCAGTCACAAGCTCTGGCACAGCTGTCCTTGAAAAAGAGCAGTTTCCGTCAAGAGCTCTCTCAGCCCCACCCACCTCACAGGGAGTCTGTTGTGGGGAGGGGAAGGGAAAGGAGTTTGTAAGCCGCTCTGAGACTCCGAGTGAAGGGCGGGGGATAAATCCAATCTCTTCTCTTCTTCTTCTCTACCGCTGAGGAGCCCCCACCCCCTGCCCGTGCTCAAACACCACTCAGGTGGCTGGCCAGCTGGTGGAGCAGGGGCCCCCCCCCGCCTCGCCTCGCACCTCCTGGACCCCATGCTGGTTTGCAATAGAAGAGCCAGCAGCACCTTCAGGGCCATAGCTAATTTAATCAACCCACTAACTAAATTAGCTCTGCTAATTAAATTAACCCATGGTGCCCGACCTGAAAAAATTCCTAGACAACTTGGTCTTAAAGGAGCCAGTGGACTCAAAACTTTGCCATGCGTTATAAAGGCTACAGCTGAAGGATGCGAGTGCCCATCACATCTGCAGCTGCCCACCTGCCCACGGGACAGCCCACGGTGCCTCCGGGAAGCCTCCAGGCCTGCCGCCAACCAGGAAGGACATGCGCACAGACAAGGGCCCCGTGGCAGCGCAAGCCCCCTACACTCCTACACTCAGCCTGGCTTCCACCAGCACATGGCAACTATGTCCAGATTCAGGGTAGAAAGCTCAATCGATGCCAGGATGGAAAACCTGCCTTGGACAGCCCCGTCCCGCTCTATCTTAAAGTGAAGCTTCAGTTTAACGTTTCACTGACACTTACCGGCACACCACGCATACAAAACAGTGTGGGTGGTAGGTCTTCCCCAGGGCTGAAACCACCTCTCCTTCAATGAACTGGTCACAGCTGAAGCAGCGTGTCCCATAGAGTCGCTGGTAATCCAGAGTGCAGATGTAGTCTCCCTGCCGCACGAAGAACCCTCCTTGAGACAAGTCACAGCCACACGCTGCCGAGAAAAGTGGGTCAGAGAGATTAAGAGAAATAGTGCCAGCTCTCAGGAAGCAGAACATCAACATGGCGTGCTGCTCCCACCCATATTCTGTGCAGCCCCTGGCCTGGCCTGGCCTGGCCTGGCCAGGGGGTTTGGTAGCACACCTACGTCGGCTGCGGTGGGCAGCAGGAGCGCAAGCCCCAAAGCTGACTGGGAGGCAGGGGAGGCAGGGCAGAGGCAGGGCAGAGGAGGCCAGGATGAGGCTGCCCAAGAGCCAGTGGCCTCCACCTGCTTCCCTCCACAGCCACCACAGGAAAGGGGCGGCCGTCACTGCTGCTCCTCTGCTTGGGAAAGGCCGTCCCAGGTTGAAGGAGCCCTTGCGTTTCATGTCCCTCTTTAAACGTCCTGGTTTGCTAGATGCTGTATGGGCTGAAGTATGGGCACAACCACAGCCCAACTGAAATTACAACCTCAGCAGGCTTTGGAGCACCCTGACTCTCACTTCCCCAGGAAGGAAGGAAGGAAGGAAGGAGACCAAGGCAAGAGCCTGCTCTGCTCTATGCTAGCCTGGCTCAGTGCAGCAGCTAGGGAGGGAGGGAGGGAGGGAGGGAGGGGAAAAAATAGTGCCACTCCAGAACATACTACGACATGCTCCCATGTGCCCAAGGCAGCCAGCAAAACAAAGCAATGAAATTTTTAAAAGGCTCAAAAACCACTGAAATCTAATAAACTACTGCACAATCAAAAAACAAATCAACCCTAATTTACACTGTAAATAGCCATCTCCCCTTGGTGTTCCTTGGTGTTCTCCCACCCAGAGCCGACCCTGCTGAGTTTCCGAGATCTGACGAGGGACCGGGCTGGCCTGGGCTGTCCAGGTCAGGGCTAATCAGCTGTGATTTCTGACTGTTCCTCAAAGGCAGCTCTGAGCACACTTCAATAGTCCAGGCTAGCAAACTGCCTGGTGAGGCCTTGTCTCTGGTCTAGAGTCCCTGCGAGCAGCCAAGTGGACCCGACAGGCAGGAATGGCGTTCTCCCAGTGTCATGGCAAAGCCTCTGAGTCCAGCTGACCGCCGCCTGTGGGGAAATGTCAAACGTTCAGAGCACTTCACCTGTACTATTTCACTTTCACACATGCTAAATAACACACTTTCAGTGCACTGGGCAATTGGATTTCACTGTGTGAAATGGCAGAATCCAATTGCAGATAACTGCTAGAGTACATTGGAAGTGGACTGAAGGTGCATTTCTCAGCGTGTGTGAAAGTGCCCCCTCCAGCTGCCAGCTGTAGGAAATGCCCTCTTAACGGTCATTAAGCAAGGACTCCCTGCCCAGGACGAGCAAGGATGTCCAACTGTTTCAGGCAGAGGCACCTTCACTAGAGGGGCGTCTGGATAGATGGACGCTATTCTCAGACCCTGGTTATGGGAGAGACGCCACAGACTTCCTGGGGAAAGTACAGTCCATCAACAGTCTTCCAGGAAACACTACTTTGGCCACCACGGATGCTGAGTTTCTGTACATCAACATCCCCCCCCCCCAAAGATGGACTACAAGCAATGGGGAGCATCACCTCTGACAACACACAACGGCTGCCCTCAGCACCAGGCTCTGCCAGTTTGTCCTCACCTGCAACTGCTTCAGATTGGGTGAACGTTTATCCTTCAGATCAGTGGAACAGCCACGGGCACCTACAGGGCGCCACAACATGCCAACATTTCGTGGCTAACCTGAAGCAGCACTTCTGCAGCTCCCATCTCTTGTGCCTGACATTTATTGATGACACTTTCACCATTTGGACACACGGGAAAGAAGCACTGCAACTTCCTCCGCACCATCAGCCGGACCATGAACCAATCCACGCAAGAAATACACTTCCTAGGCACCACGGTACAAATACATAATGGAAGCATAAAAACCACCTTATCCCGGAAACCTACTGACCGCCAAACATATCTACAAGCCTCCATCACCATCCTAAACACACCAAACGATCCATCATCTATAGCCAGGCTCTATGCTACAGCCGCATCTCTTCTAGCCCCTCAGTTAGAGAGTCTCACCTGCAGGATCTGCAGCAGTCATTCTTACCAAGAAGAGCTATACATCCTCTTTATTTTAGTGTATTTCTTAATTGGAATGGTAGATTGGAAAAGTGATTATAATGGTCCCTGCCACACGAGGGACAAAAAGAATGGGCAAAGTGCCGCACCAAAATAGGGACGTGGCGGCGGGATCATAAAGATGTTGCGGTGGGATCGCGCCCGTTTGCTCCGCCCCTGATCCATCCCTCTCCCGGCCCTAATCCTCTCGTGTGACCGGGGCCAATGTAATGCAATGAATATTGAAATGTATTTCTCTGATCTGGTGACTGAGGAAACATAACACTGCACAACTAGTCGCCCCACCTCAAAGAAAAGGATGCTGTTAGTTGCCTCCATGCTTGAGAGGAGACGAATGGAGCATAACAACAGGATCTCAGTTAATTACTCTTAGCATCCCACAATTAAGAAGGATACATTTACACATTAGTCTCCTATTTTAACATATTTATTTGCTTCACAGTGTTTCCCCCCCATATTTAAATCCAAACAAATGGTGACCATATTCACCTAGCTTGTTATTCCTGTTTGGTCTTTGTATCTGTTAAAACATCTTCATTATGTTGTATGTTAATTTGCTGTTCACCTTCTGCCTATACGTAAGGACTGTTAACTTCTGTTTCAATGTATCTGAAGAGGTGTGTGCGTACACAAAAGCTCATATCTTGAATAAAACTTTGTTGGTCTTAAAGATGCCACTAGACTCAAACTTTGTTCTTAGAATTACAATACCCTCCTGGTGTAGTAAGGAAAGAGATCAACAAAGCCAGAATGACACCAAGGAGTGACCTGCTACAAGACAGGACCAAACAAAATAAAACAACAGAACACCACTGGTGGTCACATACAGCTCTCAGCTCAAACCGGGTCAATGCATCATTAACGTCCTACAACCTATGCTGGACAATGATACCCCCCTCTCACGGGCACTGGGAGGCAGTCCTCTTCTTGCCCACAGACAGCCTCCTAACCTTTAGCAGCTTCTCACCCAAAGCAATATCCCCTTCCTAACAAGGACACAGACTCTGGGACCAGGGCCTGCAGTAAGCCAGAATGCCAACTCTGTCCCCATATCCACTCGGACAACACAGTCACCAGACCTAAAAACTCCAGCCATATCACCTCGGGTTCATTCACAAAAGAATAAATGGTCATAAATCCGACCTTAAAAACTGCAACACTCAAAAATGGGGATGGTCACGAACCAGGGAAATACTCAGCATTCAACAGATACAACCATTTTTTTAAATTTATCATTTTTATTCTGTTTAAACAGCTGCCTTCCCAGGCAAATTATCTTTTAAACAAGATTTTTAAGTTTCCAGAAAGATCAAACTCAGCTGATATAATAATATTCCGCCTGAAAAAACATGTTGTGGGTAAGACAGAGAAGGATGGCCGGAGTCAACCTGGATCCCAGGAGGCGTTGGGGTGATGAACTATACACAGCAATCCACTATTCGCTTTTACATCGCTCAGTCTACGGTGCAAGGCAAAGCGGCTATAAATAATATGCTGGATTGATTTTTGTACTGAACTGGCACCTCTCCCCCCC